>NC_069118.1:52963213-53263329 GCF_025612915.1 Magallana angulata
CGTTTTAAAACTTTAAAATACGTGCTAACGATCAATATGTTCTATCATTAAAAAGGCCAAAAACCGTTTTGTGTTCACCTTTTCCCACTGAGTTGTTCACAGGCCATTGACTACCCTAAAGGTGTTCCGGATCCATTCCATGAACACATCGTGTAAAATATCTCACACACTGCCTATTACCATATACAGTGCATGTGCTTATGTGCAAATTGGAGTTTGGACAAACAAAAGTATAATTCCATTCTGTTTGAACATTTTCAGTTAGCTGTTAAATTCTTTCAGATTCTTCTTTTCTAACAAGCAACGTTCCTTTGCATTATAAACGAATTTGATATGCCACTTTACATTCATTAATTATTGCGCATCACCTAAAACTGTTCTTTCGAAACATATACCACATTGCAATCAAATATTAAATACTTAGCAGGTCTCTTCAATAAATCTCAAGAAAGTTGTTTCTTTTAAAATTTAGCATTTTATAATTATAAAGTCAAGGAAACACGATAAAATTAAAAAAACAACAATAAAAAAATTCTTGTTTTAACCTATTAAATTGAGTGCTAATGACCAATATCTCATGATTTGTTACATTAATTGCATACTAAAATAGAATTCGCGCTCATTTTTTTTTTCAAAAAGTGTTAAACAGGCCATTGACTACCATAACTATGTTCTATTCTATAAACACATATTAGAAAATTTCCCTGTAACATCCATGTGCCAATGTAAAGACGAGAGTTTGGAGGGAATATATCTTAAACCAATCTATTCGAAGATTTTTATTTCAGATTTCCTCCGTTCCTCCGTTTAGAAAGGTGATATTGATTAACCTTCATCAATCATTATAAATCATCTAAATTTATATCTTTAAATAAAACACATTGCAATCAAACCTTGATAGCTAGCCGTTCTCTTCAATTAACCTTAAGCAAACTGTTTCTATCAAATCTTATCATTATAAACTCATCGGGATAAAATAACATTCAGATATTAACTATAAAGATGTTCTGTTTAACTCTCTAAAATAAGTGTTAATGATTATTATCTTAAAGGTACTTGGTCCGATTTTATATCAAATTTTGTTTAAGCTTTTTAACGATGGTTATTGGTCAATTAAGCAATATTTCAATTAGAATTGAAGTACAAGATTATTTAACAAAACAAATCTGATAAAACGGGTATCGCGTTATTAATTTCTCCTCATTTTAAAATTTGACCTGATGTCGATGCGGGAATGACTGTATTACGACTTTGACATTCTTGATTCCTTCTCTATTGTTTTAGTAGTTCGTGTTACTCTGCTGTAATTTCTATTTTGTTTTATAGATTTTTGAGATGGTTGCCGGTTTGTTATTGTCATTTTTTGATTTAAGTAAAGGTCCTAATGGTTTGGAATATCAAAAATAAACCTTTTTGTTCAACATTTTGTTCACTTTTATTTGAGAAGTCTGCTTTGTAAATCAAAGTACTGAAAGTACTAAAAACCGCTAACCTAGCTTGGTTCTAAGAAAATTTACTGTGTGCAAGCGTAGGCGGAAATGAGCCTTATTGAAATTTTGGTTTATGTTTAATGAATATCAATTTAAAGTATCGAAGGCCAGATTTCTTTAAATATATGTTACTTTCTGAAGATAATGTGAATTAAAGCTGAACACGACTTGTATATGGATACTTGCCAGAAAAAAGATATGTTAAAATCACAAATTATACCTTTTGAACAGTAATTTATCACAGTTTTTGACATTTTCTTGCAAAGAATCGATTTTATTTTTCTATATTTTAGCTTCTGATCATGAATACGCATTATATTTTTTCATCATTGCGTAGCTTCCCGTGCTGATGTACGTAAGCCCCGCAAACCAATCGTATCTACTCGGCCATTTCCGTCACCCAGATAACTGGTTCCCTATACCTCTTACCAGTTTAAATGATGTTTATTTCTGCTCATAGAGGGCAGTTATTCCTTGCACCGGAAATAGAAGTCTAACGACAATAAAGCGCTGAGCTATGCTTAGCGCTTTAAAAATTGATGCAAAACATGCGATGGGCGAAACTAAACGATTCACTATCCTGCACATTCCAATCATGCATTTGGTTTGAATACATTGTAAACCTATAAAGAATTAATTCTTATTCACTTTAAATATTTCTACCTTTGACATGAGACCGATTCTGCTGGTGTAAAAAGGCGAAAGTCTATTACTTTGTAAGATAATTAGACTGAATGGAATATCAATTAGTACTGTTAAAATAAAATGGACCATGCATGTTTAATATGTTTTGTCATATAATTGACACTAGAAATCAAATTTTGTGTTCATTTTTTTTACAATGAGTAGTTCACATGCAAATTGCCCCCTTTGATGTGTTCCATTTTATAAACACATCTTATAATATCTCATAAACTGCCTTTTTTCCTGCACTATTCATGTGCTCCAGTGTAGAAGGTAGTTTAAAAGAAAAATGTCGACGTCCAATCCGTTGAATCGTTTTTTAAGATTTTCTCTACAACTCATACGGGTTCTTCATTTCTAATAAGAACCACTCCAACGCTTAAGGAGAGGAATCAAGGCGACACTTTACATTCGTCAATCATTATACATCATCAAAATTTATTCCTCAAAATCATACAATGCATTGCGACTTAATACTATACAGATGACATGTTTTTTTCTTTTATCCTCAAACAAACTAGTTCCATCAAATCGTATTTTATCATTACAAACTCGTCCGAAAACGAAGAAATTTAGAAACCAACAATAAAAATGTTCTGTTTATAACCTATTATAATAAGTGTTAATGATTAAAACGTCAAGTGTCATATGAATGGCATTAGACATTCCCATTTTGTGTTCATATTTTTACAATAGGTGCTTCACAGGCTTCGATCAACCTATTTGTGTTTTATTCCATGAACATATCGTTGAAAATATATCATACATTTCCTATTTCCGTGTACTATATATGTTCACATATGCATATTAGAGTTAAGAGGAAAATGTGTAAGTCCTATATCACTTACATCATTATCAGTTTTCTCCATAACTCTCTCAGATTCTTCAATTTCTTACAAGCGCAATTGCTCTGCATTAGGAGAGTTATCATGATGACACTTTTCATTCATCTCTTAGTACACATCATCAAAACTTTATTTTTCCGAATCACATAACACATTGCTATCAAAACTATATGCATGGTAGTGTCTTCAATTAACCTAAGCAAACAGTTTGTATCAAACCTTACGATTTTATCATTGGAATCTCGTCCAAATATTACGAATGTAAGATATTAACAATAAAGATGTCTTGTCTTAGCCTATTAAATTGAATTTTAATTATCATTATCCCATGTTTTGTCATATAAATGGCATATAAAAATCACATTCGTGCTTTTTTTTTCTAAATTAGTGGTTCAGAGGCAATTGACTACCCTAGATGTGTTCTATCACACAAACAAATTTTGGAAAATATCTCACACACTGCTCATTTCCATACACTATTCGCGTGCCTATGAGCAGAAGGAGGTTTTTGTTTAAATCATTCAGATTCTTCATTTATAACTGATATAAGTCAAATGATCAAGATGATGTTTTACAATCAGCAACCATATTAAAATATCACCCAAATTTATTTATCTGATTTATATACCAAATTGTAATCAAACTCTATAGCTGGCAAGTCTCTACAGTAAACCTCGAGACACCTATTCAACCTATCAAATATACTAGCGGAAAAAAGAAATTGTGCATTATTTAATATATGAAAAAACATTTAAAAATTACAATGAACACATTTTTTTTGTATATAATACTGTTAATACATGTATTCGTAACAACATCTCATAACACATTAATGTCAACGTCGAATAACGTCAATTTCAGCACACTCGAAAGTCACTGTTATTTGAAATTGAATTAACAAAATTAATAACGCGTGTGACCACCATTTGCGTTCACGCATGCTTGACAGCGACGCCTTATTGATGCCACTAAAGTGTTCAGAAATGCTTGAGGGATGTTGTTCCAGATGTTGGTTAAAGCCTGGCCTAAATCAGCCAATGTCTCTGACTGTTAAACGGCGTAAACGTCTTTCCATTTCATCCCAAACGTGCTCGATCGGCGACTAATCGGGGGAAACAGCTGGACAAGGCAAGACATCGACATTCTGTTGAACAAACAAGTCCCTGACCACACGTGCAACGTGGGGCCTTGCGTTGTCTTGCTACAGAGTGGTGTGATTTTGATGTTTCTGTATGAAGGGTGTCACATGAAGCTGAATAATTTCATCTCGATAGCGTACGCCGTTGAGATTTGTAGAGGGGTCCTTCCACGTGCTGACATTCCAACCCACACCATAACGCTACCTCCACCAAATTGTCGACATTGCACAACAAATGCGTCCTGGTAACGCTCCCCAACGCGACGATACATCCTACAGCGGCCGTCACTGCTATCCAAATGAAATATGGATTCATCAGTGAACAGAATTTTGGCCCAGTCTTGTATTCTGAATCGCAGATGTCGTGTGTACCACGCTAGTCTCGCGATACGATGACGTTGAAGCAGTCCTGGCGCACCGCTGGACGTCTTGGTCTAATGTTTTGCTCGCGCAGACGATTACGCACAGTTCTTGGACTAATTAGTCGATTTCTCGGCCCTGAAATGCTACGGGCAGTCAAACTTGCTGTCTGGAAAACGATTTATCACATGCACCAGTCTAATGTGTTTGTCCTGTTGAAGTGACGTCACACGAGGTCGCCCAGGACGCGGTCGATCATGAGTGTTGCCAGATTGTTGAAAACGTCTCCATAATTACTATAGGGTGTTCCGATGAACTCCAAAGTGTCTTGCTACAGTATTTTGTGCCATTCCAGCTTTCAGCATCCCAATAGCACGATTACGTTGGTTTTCTTTGAGTCGTGGCATGACATAAGGTAGATTCTGTTGAAACTAAAGTGATGTCCTTAACAAAAGAAGTTTAAACAAATCCTTTGCAGTTCTTATTCCAAACAATATTGGCCCGTAAAACTCGTGCGTACAAATTCTTCAATAGACAACTGGTGCTCACTAACCATGAAAAAGTCCGTGCACCCGGATGGTTACCATCCAATATTGTCAAAACCTTAATTATTATCGATTGTTTGAAATTTATAAATACAAACAATAGATATCGAAAAATTGGAAGATGAAAGCCACACTTTGTGTTTATTTTTTCTTTCTTCAAAAAATGATTCAGAGGATTTGACTACCCTAGACGTATTTTATTATATGAACACATTTTGGAAAATATCTTACACATTGCCTATTACCATGCACCATCTATGTGCTCATGTGTAGATTGGAGTTTTAAGGGAAAATGTCCAACATGATGGAATATTTCCCGTTTGTTGTTCTGAATCCTCATTCCATTCCTACAGATTACAAATGTGGCCAGGATGACACTTTGCATTCATCTCCCATTATATATTATCAAAATTTATTCTTCCCAATCAATTACACATTGCTATCAAAGATTTACAGTTGGCAAGAGTCTTCAATAATCCGCAAGCAATATTTGCTATTAAACCTTTAGATATTATCAATAAAAACTAATCCAAATAAGATGAAACTGAGAAATCAACATTAAAAATGTCCTATTTTAACCTATCAAAATAAGTGTTAATGATCAGTTTTCTATATTTTGTCATTTAAATTATATCAGAAAAATCCTATTTTTGAATTCATTCGGTTTACAATAAGTAGTTTACTGGCCATCAGTCACCCTAAATATTGTTTCATTCAATGAATACATGTACATTATGGAACATATTTCATTTACTGCCTATTTCCATGTACTATCTATGTGCTCATGTGCAGATTGGAGTTTTAAGAAAAAACTGTAAGTCTTGTCTGTTTGATTTATTTATCTTCAGTTCTCTCTACAACTCTTTCAGATTTTTCATTTTTAACAAGCACAATTCCAGCGCATTGGGAAAGTGACCAAGATGACACTTTACTTTCATCAATCATTACCAATCATAAAAATGTATTCCTCCTAATCATATATAAGACATTGCTATCAATACTACATAGCTGGAATGTTTCTTCATCAAACTTTAAGCAAACTGCTTGCGGGAAGTTTTAAATTTCATCATTACAAAATAATTAAAATTAGATGAAAGATGAAGTCAGAAATCAGCAAAAAAGATGCCATGTTTTAGTCATTCAAATTTGAGTGATAGTGATTAACACCTCATGTATTGTCAAATAAACGACATCGAAAAATACAATTATGTACGCACAAAATTTTAACAATGAATGGTTCAAAGGCGATTGTCCATCCTAGATGTGTTCATGAACACATCTTTAAAAATTATCTCATATACTGCTTATTTCAATGCACTATCCGCGTGTGTTAATGCATGTACAGATGGAAGTTTGTTGGAAAACCCTGAGTTTAAACTGTTAGGAGATTTTCGATTTTATGATTAGATCTTTCAGATCCTTCATTTTTTACAAGTACCATTCCTCTGCATTTGAAAAATGATAAAGATGACATTTTACACCCAGCAGTCATTTATACACCATCAAATGTAATTCCTTTGAATCGTATTGCACCTTGAGATTACACTATATAGCTGGCAGGTCTCTTCTTTAAACTCTCAGGGGACTGTTTCTATTCTATCATGGGATTTTATCAATACAAACTCATCCGCATAAAGTTCAAAAATCAAAATGAATGATGTCACGTTTTCAAGAGGTTCGCTCCTCTCTTTTTGGGTAACTATTTCATGTCACCTCTAATCTAAAATTTTTGCATCATATAATGATTCTATTTGTGTATTTATATACAACAATGCCAAAAAAACCATATTTGATAAACATTTTAAAAGAAAATTGTATATTTACAGAGTGTAGATGGGGATTATATATTGTGGCGGAAGAAAATGAACAATTTTCCTAATTCAATAGTTTTAGAGTTCTGTTACTTCAGCCTCCTAATTTTCAGAGCAGACTAAACTTTTAAATAATTTGTGTCTTACGATACACTTATGTTGTTCTGAAAAACATTTCTGAACAATATTTTTATCGATACATTTTGGCATATTTCGCTTATATTTCATAGAAGTGAAGAAAAATTTAACTCGTATTTTTGCCTAAAATAAGCTTATTTCATGTAATATCTTTTTTATCTTTTTTAGATGTTACCCCTACTTTTACTTAATTTATAGACATTAGACATTAAATGCATGACTGTTTGTATGCAAAGTTTTCGAAAAATGTCATTACCTTTCTATTTTTTTTTATTTGCGTTATGATTTGATTACTCCAAAGTATTATAACAATCTTTACATTTGCTGCTGTACTTACATTTAAAGGCATCAGTAAAGCAAGGTGTTTTTTTTAAACTCTGACTTGGATATTACTTTTATAGTCACTACATGTGTTCAACATCATAATGTATTGAAATCATAACTAAATGTTAGTTCAAATTATATATATTTGTTTGATTTCTTCAATGAATCAATTTTTGGCAAATTTTAGCAATAATTTCAGGATAGTTATCATTTCTGTTTTGGGCCCCATATTTCCGAAAGATGGCATGTGAAATAGGTCACAAATAAAATAAATGAACATGCTAGATCATCATGCTTATATCCAAGTGGTTTTCGGATAATTGGCATTACTAGCTTTTGAGGTACTGACCTCCCTAACACTGTAAAATAAGTGTAAATGATCAATATCTCATGTTCTGTCACTAAAAAGGCATAAGAAAATCCCATGTTGTTTTCATTGTTTTTCCATTAAGGGGTTCAATGGCCATTGACTACCCTAAATGTGTTCATTAACATAAGCACATCTTGAAAAATATCTCTCACACTGCCTATTACCATGTACTATCCATTTGTTTATGTGCAGATTGGAGTTTTGAGGGAAAATGTCCGAGTCCAGCGTAATTTGAACATTTTCAGTTTGCAGCATGACGATTCAAATCTTTCTAACTTTTCATTTTTAACAAGCACCATTTCTTTACATTTCGAAAGCGATCAAAATGATACTTTACATTCAGCAACCATTACACATCATTAAAATTCATTCCTTCGAATCATAACACATTGCAATCAAAACTATATAGCTGGCATGCCTCTTCATTAAACATCAAGCAAACCGTTTCTATCAAATCAAAGGACTGTCTGATTACAAACAATAAAAATGTCCTGTTTGCACTTATCAAAATAAATGTTAATGATCATTATGTCATGTTTTGTCATATAAATGGCATAAGCAAATTCCATTTTGTGTTACAATAAGTGGTTTAGAGGCCACAGGCCACTCTAGATGTATTTTATTCTATGAACACATTATGGAAATATCTCATTATTGCCTATTTCCATGAACTGTATAGCTGTATATAGTATTCACGCATTATATCACACAGTTAAATGCGTATAACCCGCACATAGATTTCATTGTATTGATGCATCATTTTGCATATGGTTGCTTGTAATATGAACCTGAACATTCTAGATTTTCTGTTATCTGTTCATTATCTGTTGTAGTCATGCTATTATTGTTTTTAATGTATATACCCCGTAAGGGCCTTTTATTGGTGAATAAATAAACATGTATATGAAATATCTATATGCTCATGTGCAGATCGGAGTTTGGAGGAAAGTCCAAACAGTTACATCATTTTCATTTTTCTCTACAACTCTTTCGAATTTTTCATTTCTAACAAGCACCATGCGCATTTCAGTGCATTGGGAACTTGACCAAAATGACATCTTACATTCATCAAGCATTACACATCATCAAAATTTATTCCACCAAATAATATAACACCATGCGATTAACACTACATAGCTGGACTTTTTACTTATTAAATCTCAAGCGAACTCTTAGAATTACAATTCATTACAAACTCATCTAAATAATATGTAATGTAGAAATCAACAATAAAAAATGTCCTGTTTTAACCTATTAATTTGAGTGTTGATGATCATAATCTCTTGCTTTGTTAAAAAGTGACAATTATAGAAGTTCTCATTTTGTGTTCATTTTTTAACAATGACTGGTTCCTTGGTCATTGACTTCCCTAGATCCCCTAGATGAGTTCATTCCAAGGACACATCTTCGAATTTATCTTACACTTTATGCATTTTGCTCATGTGCAGATTGGAATGTTTGGAGGAAAACACTCAAAGTCGAATCTTTTTTATTATCTTCAGTTTTCTCTACAACTCTTTCAGATTTTTCATTTCGATCAAGATCATCTCCTCTGCATTAGGAAAGTGATCAAGATGATACTTTACATTCATCGATCATTACACATCATCAAAATTTATTCCTCCAAATCATATACATACTATACAGCTGGCAGGTCTGTTGATCAAACCTCAAGCAAACTGTTTCTATCAAATCTTAGGATTTTAACATTACAAACTCATCCAAATAAAATGAAATTCAGAAATCAACACTAAAAATATCCTGTTTTAATCCATCAAAATAAATGCTAATGATCAATATGTCATGTTTTTTCATATAAATGGCATAAGAAAAGCCTATTTTGTGTTCGTTTTGTTTTACAATAAGTGGTTCACAGGCCATCGTCCACCCTATATGTGTTTTATTCTATCTACATCTATACACATCTAGGAAAATATCTCATACACTGCCTATTTCCATGTAATATTTGCTCATATGCAGATTGGAGTTAGGAGGAAAAATGTGTCAATCAAAATTGTTACATCATTTTCATTTTTCTCTAATAGTCTCTCAAACTCTTTAATTTCTTTCAAGCACCATTCCTCTGGAATTCAGAAATCAACAATAAAAATGTCCTGTTTTAACCTATTGAACTATTGTTAATGATTAATATCTCATTTTTTATCATAAGAGGGTCTTATAAAATCACATTTTTGGTGTATTTTTTACAATGACTGATTCTTTGACTACCCTAGATGTGTTCTTTCCATGAATTATACTGTTTCTATGAGATCATAGGACTTATCAACACAATATCATCAAAATAAGATGAAATTCAGAAGTCAACAAAAAACAGTGTCATGTTTTATCACATAAAATTGGGAGTTATAAAGATCAATATCTAGATTAAATTCACAGCCTATATCCATCCAATAACTGTGTGGTCATGTGTAGATGGGAGTTTGGAAGGAAAATTGCTAAGTCCATTCTGTTTTTAGCATTTTGATTTGTTTAATGTACAAAATTTCAGGCACTTTTTTTTTACTGAAAAGCACCATTCCTCTTCATTGGAATCATAATTTGAAATTATATAAGCTATTAAAATACTGAATTCTGTGTGATTTTACATTCTTTGTTATATTTCAGAAAACACTAGTTTTTAGCAGAATCTCTTGTAATTGAGAGAGAGAGAGAAAGAAAGAGAGAGAGAGAAAGAGAGAGAGAGAGGGAGAATACATGCATGATATGCACTTAGAATCATAATAAACATAATAAAAGTTGATGAGAGTGACTGGGGATATAATTAATATTAAGATATTGATCCTCTGGATTAGTTTCCATCTTTATTTTTTAGTTTCTTGTTCTAATGATGTATTAATTCAAGATAACATATGACCATTAGCTGTTACAAATTGAATACAGAGAATTGCAGATTAATCATTTATATCTACTCATTCTGTGTGCATGTACATATATCTTCTTTCTTTGAAAGTGGTTTTTTTTTAATATTCAATAAAACTTTTTTTCAACTTCTATTTGTTGTAACATGAAAATCCTTTATCCTGTGTTCGGAGGAAAAAGGGGGGGGGGGGTGCATGAACTCTCTATCGCTAGCCTAGTTGGTGAGTTAAAATCCACACTGGAATGTTGTACCAAAACTGAGTCAGATAAGAAATATGAAACCTTGCTGAAACACACATGTGGCAATTATCAAGTCAGAGACAGAGAAAAAGGGGAAAAAAGGGGCCCAAGAGAGGATTGATGACGTGAAAATCACATGGAATTAAAAAAAAAGAAAAAAAAGAAATCGATTTAGACAGAACAAAAAATAAATAAATGTATAAATGTGCAAATTTCTATAATTGTTTTGTACACATGGATCAGACATAAAGTAGAGAGAGAGAGAGAGAGAGAGAGAGAGAGAGAGAGAGAGAGAGAGAGAGAGAGAGAGAGATCATCAAGAGAGAGAGCTGAGTAATATGAAAAGGGATTGATTGAAGACAAAAAATCAGAAAAGGATGTTAGAGGGAGGCAGAAAGAGAGAGGCAGAAAGAGAGAGGGAGAGAGAGAGAAAGAGAGAGAGAGACAGACAGACAGACAGACAGACAGACAGACAAACAAGAGAAATAGACAAAAATCAAGCTAATGCAAAGATAAGATGGGAAGAAAAATAGAAAGGAAAAGAAAAATTAATGCATTCAAGGAGAGATATACACAGAGAGACTGAGAGAGAGAGAGAGAGAGAGAGAGAGAGAGAGAGAGAGAGAGAGAATCATATGGAGAGGGATTAATTGAAGTCAATAAATCAGAAAAGAAATTGCTAGAGGGGGGCAAAAATAGAGAGAGAGAGAGAGAGAGAGAGAGAGACAGAGAGAGACAGAGAGAGAGAGACAGAAAGACACAAAAGAGAAATAGACAAGAATCAAGCCAATGCAAAGATGAGATAAGGAGAAAAATAGAAAGGACAAGAAAAATTAAGGCATTCAAGGAGATATATACACAAACAGAGAGAGAGAGAGAGGAGAGAGAGAGAGAAAGAGATAGAGAGATAAAGAGAGAGAGAGAGATAGAGAGAGAGATGCCGCTTGTGATAGAAATACATATAGATAACAGAAACTGTGGAATCTAATCAAACTTTCCAGTCTGCGTTTATCAAAAACTTTGTTATATTTTGTAACAGAATCGTATGCTATAAAAAAATTAATGATATATAATAATGAAAGAAAAATATTGGTTACATGTAGTAGTCAAATGACAGAAATTCGGGATGGGGTCAATTTCTTTGGAAAGTAATAAATTTAAAAAAATCAACAAATACTGGTTGTTGTAATTCTAATTGTTGTAATGTAATTGTAAATTTAATGCAATATAAATGTAATTTAATTCTTGTAATGTTGTTGTTGTTAGAGGTTGTTACCATTGACATTACATGTACTGTCAGTGTGATTTATATGATTTTTAAAAGTAATTAAATTACAATAACTTTGCAAAAGAAAATAATTTAAAAATTACATTGGAGAAAAAAGTCATCACCACAGTCCCCTAACCTACATCCATCCGATCTGAGAAAATTGTATGCAACACCTGCACTAAAGCGAATTTTTTTTGTATTTTTTTATTAATAAAACCATGCACATCCTAAAAAAACAAACAAAAAATTACCCCCCCCCCCAAAAAAAAAAACCCACACACCCCACTCACACAAATCTAAGCCAAATATGAAACACATAACGTTATTAAATGTATCAATATATCTTTATATTTGAGAGAGAGAGAGAGAGAGAGAGAGAGAGAGAGAGAGAGGTCCCAAATATAGAGAGAAATTTAATGTTTGGATAATTTTAAAAGCTTTCTAAAATGTTCTAAAATTTCTAAAAAAAAAAAAGGAATATTCTGTATCACGCGTACCAGCAAATAAAGACTTTCGACACATCATAAAATTATATGTAATTAGATCGGGTTTGTAAACCGGAAGTCAACAAGAAATCCGTGATGGCCATGATGGCGGGGAAGCTGAACAATGTTGTCATCGAATATAGAACTATTATATTGAATCGAAAAATGATCTAAGCTGTGGCCTTAAAGGTAATAAGTATTTCATATGCACTACCATCCACGCTATTATTTATTTTGGCTAGGTTTGCTTCATAAGGTTTTATTTCTCGACCGAATTTTGCATCATAGATCTTCAAGTTGATTTTATGACGCCACCGCGCCGGTTCACATGCAGTGTGATACATATTCGGGGAAAATACTGCTAAATTGGGGAAAAAAAATGATTCTGTTTTTATTTGAAAATTGGGCCGAATTTCAGCTCCTGAGAAGGTACTGATAAATCCCTGGGTTAACTGTTAAATGCAGTTTATCCTTACATTGTATTTCCTATAATTTGACTGTTTGATCATATATGGATTTTCACATCTTTAAATGAGACTCAAGTTCATCTACTTTACAGTTTATTTACACAATTATAATATGTATAATATTATATGCAGTTATCCTATCTAATGATCACTTTTCATTCATCAAGAAATCATCATTTTTAAATAAATTGGTAAGTCTGGGAGATTGGATACACATGTACAATTGAGCCCAAGAGCTCAGGATTTTCCTGGATGAACTCGGTAGATTACGGAGATTGAAATAAATGTTCATACTGTCAACCTATTTTTGATTCAACATAATAAACACTAAAGAATAAACAATTAATGCTTAAAGTAAAGCAAGATTTTTTTCTTAATTTTAAAACAAAATATTTTAACTTTTTTCCGTTACACGGATTATGACGTTTTTAGCAGCTTTACATATTGTTGTGTGAAATTATCCATTTTCCCTGGGCACTCTTGCGATAAGGTGAAAAAACTCCCCATAATTTATAGAGTAAAGTTTGCAGTGCCTTAGTCATGCATTTCGTCAAAAAATAGGTAGTTTTGATAATCACTGATTTGGTACATTTTTCGACTTTACATATTAACTTGATGTTTGGGTATTCTGGTAATTGTATTTAAATTTTGCATATCTAATTTCATTTTACATATTGAATGTTTTGGACCCAACATTTGTAGTGTTAAATCTACGATTTGAAAAGGGCATGTTAAATAATGGTATAAAGGGCACTTTTCTCCGCGGTTAATATTATAAAACCTTGAAAGGGGCACCTTTTTCTACGGTAATATTATAAATCATTAATCCTTGAAACAAGCGTATTATAAGGAAAATTTTGCATCGTAATCAAGTGTTACCTCGAGATCTGTAATGAAACAAGATAATTGAACAATAAATGATTTGCTTTTGCATTCACAAAAGTCTTATTCAATATTTTATTTTCTGAATCAATCTTTTTTTTTCTTTCTTAAATTGATTTACATTCATTTATATCCCTTAGAACAGTCATGGCATTGGTCTGACTAGTTTTAAAGTATAATGCATTAAAAATTCTATATATAGTCTGTCCCAAGTTATTGCTTCCATCACTTTTTGATGATTTTTAAAAAAAAAATACATATACATGTGAAAGAAATTCCATTGAAATAAATGAAAGGGAATATATCCAAGATATCTTCATTGAACAATTATCCCTTTTCACTCATAAAATTTCACAGGAACGAAAACAATTGTTTACATCTTTTCTCCATTCGGAATACACTCGGAATATATCGCACAATTTTTTAACATTGTCATCCGAGCTTATTAATGGCTGATGCAATGCAAAATCTCGTTAGACTTTCAATTTTTGGATGTGTATTGAAACCTGAAGCGTTAGAGGGGGCGTTTCAAAACAGATATTCTGGACTTTTTTCATATTAGTGGATAAACATAGTTTGAGCACAAAGGTATTTACTATTATTGAAATATCAAGCAAAAAGTGGTTGAAGCAAAATCTCGGGGACAGAGTATAGATAACCTTACGATGTCTCAATGATTATAAGCTAGCTTGTACAATTAGCCTACTAATTTCAAGGAGATAGTTCAGTTGTTATTTATCAAATTATTGTACCAGTAATTAGGTGTCAAATCGCCCATTAAGGGCAGCTGTGTATACCCCCTCAGCTTGGGCCTCTCTAGTTTACCTGTATCGTCTATTGTCTCAGGTCACCCGTGCGTGAAGTCCAGCGAGTGTTGGTTTAACTTTGCAATCAAAACAGAGGCTAGGGCAATGGTGGTTTTGAATTAAATTTACTTTCAATAAAAAGGGCATCACTTTTATTTACTATTAAAAGGGCATGGCGCTGATAAAATGGGGCATGGCGCCGCGCCACGCTAGTTCGCTTTAGATTTAACACTAATTTGTATACATAACGCCATATTTACCAACAACTTCTTTTAATGAGTACAATGCATAAGGATTTCCGAGTTAAATTGCTTGTACACGTTTATTGTATTTCGCGTGTTTCTGATAGGAGTTGCTGCAACCTAAATTCCTTTTTGTAAGTGAGGCCCCTTGTGGGGTTATTTGACATATTTACAGGGGTTCAACATTTTTTTTATGATGGTCAAGTCTAGGACTTAAAGAGTAAATTTTAGGCGAGTCTGAGGAAGAAATTCCCAAGTCCACATTGTCATGATTGATAGATAAAATTATATCAACCTAAACATCGCTAAAACTGATGTGATAATTTATTTTAATTTGTTGCAATGAATAAAAACTATACGTTTAAAATAATGTTTTATTTTATACATTTTATATCATTGTATTTAAGCCAAGGCCTATCGTCACGCCAGTTGCTTTTGGAATTCGTGAATTCTCTTCTTTTCATAAGTTTTGTCTGAGGAATTATTATTTTTATCACACCTCAAGTCACCCCCGGCTTCATGTTCCTCACAGGGTCTTTCATTTGTCATTCCTTTGCGTATAGTACTGCTTGTAAATCCAAAATTCAACAAACTTACTGCCGTTTGTCATAGGGGAGAAACATGAGTAAATGTGTAAAAGCAGGTCATACCGCAACAGAAAATAAAATGAGGATTGTATTTTCGAAATGTTTGTAATGCTTATGTGTTCATTAAGGCAAAAAAATAACACATTTTTATTAAATTCATGATGGAATTTGATTTATTTTTAATTTAAATTTATAATTACGAACTTTTTTTTTAATTTAAAAAAAGATAAGCAAGACACAATGCCAAGTCCCTGGACTTCGGCGATTCTAAATGCCGAGTCCTGATCTGGAATTTGTTAGTCCGGGACGTTGGGCTTGAGGAATTTTGAACCCCTGATTTTTGTCTGTTCATTTTAAAATGAACCAAAATTGGTAAACCGGCCATTAATAATTTATGAAGAAAGTAATGATGTGTTCCATTTAGAGAGTTCCTTTTACCTCGTATACCATGATGACTGTGCAGTCGGGCAAAGATCTTGTAGTTTTCAGCATGTGTCAATTATACTGTCAATCAAAAATCCACACGTAGCACAAATGAATGATGTAAGATTATTCCAGTTTGTACGACCCTTAAAATACTGGAAGCTCATAGTTACATTATTTAGGTATGTGAAAGGGATTTTTATGTATTTCAACTGTTACTATCAATGTTATTTCTTATTTCCTAACGATTCAATGGGTAAATCTGAAGTTATTCACACATGTGTTTTCAGCTGTACTGTCTCTTCAAAAGATGATAATGTATATAATTTTCTAAAAGTTTAACCCTTAGGCTGCTGCAATAATTTTCGCCAAGATGGCCGCCACTGCTGAATTAATTAATCACAATTAATGGTAATTGACCATCGAGTTTTAAAATAATATATCTCAGCAACTATTTATGCTACAGTTACCAAACTTATATTTAAGTGCAAGAGAAAATGTTGAAGATTTCAATGCAATGCTCATCTTCCTCATTTAACTTGTATTTATCAATCTAGGTACGTTCAAATGTGAAAATCAATTAAAATCAATGCGTTTTATTGTTCCATTCTTCAATTGTCATATTTTAGAACCCAAATGACTGTATAAGTTCCTTAGTATATCAATAAGTCATACATTGTGGGATTCATTTTTATTCATATCATTTTTGAACATCAGGTAAACAATTGATAGGTCAAAATAACTGAAAAATAAAGAAATACATCAAACAGTTTATCAATGTTTTTTAATGTTGGTCTTATTCACATTCTCGGACTGCACACGTATCTCGGTAAAGATGTTGATCAATTAAACAAGAATTTCCATAAACATATCATTAAGAAATAATTTAGAAACGATAAAGGTTCGTAATCCTCCATTTTAGCGTTTAATTTTTCCTCTCTGGTGAATGGGATATTCCATGGTGGTGGACCAACACGCGACCAGCCTACCTCGAGATCGGCATCAAATTCTCGGTCATTTCTTGGCACAAAGTCCATTTCTCGGAAGTTTACCGCTCTATAGCATTTATTTTAAACTCTGGAAAACTCTAGAAACCTTCCGAAAACATCAATTGACCAATCAAATTTCATTCCTAACAACAGCCATCGTGTTTTGTTCAAAGCGAGGCTTGGGGAAACCTTAGATAACTCGCTCTCGGAAAAACGACAATAGTTGCGCGTAGCAGTGGGGGACCTGAAATTTCGGCTCGACAATAGTCGCGCGTAGCAGCCTAAGGTTCGGAATGAATTCTGATGAAACATTTCACATGATTCTTGCACGCTTTGCTCATAATGCTTTACACGCCTGATGTGACCCTGAATTCATGACTCACTGTAATGGTAAAATATTTTTTCTTGCAAACATTTTGCTGAATGAAAAAACTCAACATTTTAGATCTTTAATTCTAAAATTACAAGTCCTCGATCGTAAAGGAAGAGAAAACAGCAAAATTATCAGGTAACGGTCCGTCCGTCTGTCCAACTTCAGTTTTCACACTTTTTTTCTTTATACGTTTGCGGAATAATATGAAATTTGCTGAACAGCTTCAAAATGTCAAACTACAGATCAAGTTTACACTTTTGTAGCATTTAGTTGACATTTTTTCGAGAACATTAATTTTTTATATTCCAATTTTAAATGTTCGGGTTCATTATCAGATTCGGTGTGTATTGAATAAACGAGGAAAGTATGTAGTCAGTAATAATTTCGTGCATTACTTGGACCATTCCTTGAATTGTTTTTAACAAACAAATAAGTTCTGTAAAATATTGTCAAGCATTGTGTTGTAAATTAAATCGACAGGGTTTTTAGCTCACCTGAGCTGAAAGCTCAAGTGAGCTATTCTGATCACATTTTGTCTGTCGTCCGTCTGTCTATCTGTCTGTCTGTCCGTAAACTTTTCACATTTTCAACATCTTCTCAAGAACTACTGTGCCAGTTTCAACCAAACTTGGCACAAATCATCCTTAGGCAAAGGGAATTCAAAGTTGTGAAAATTAAGGACCACACCCGTTTTCAAGGGGAGATAATTAGAAATTAATGAAAAATTTTGAGAATTTTTCAAAAATCTCTTTCTCAAATACCAGAAAGCCAGGAAAGCTGAAACTTGTGTGGAAGCATCCTCAGGTAGTATAGATTCAAAGTTGTGAAAATCATGACCCCCGGGGGTAGGGTGGGGCCACAATGGGGGGGGGGTCGAAGTTTTACATAGGAATATATAGAGTAAATCTTTAAAAATCTTCTTCTCAGAAACTAATCAGCCAGGAAAGCTGAAACTTGTTTGGAAGCATCCTCAGGTAGTGTAAATTCAAAGTTGTGAAAATCATGACCCTGGGGGTAGGGTGGGGCCACAATTGGGGGGTCGAAGTTTTACATAGGAATATATAGAGTAAATCTTTAAAATTCTTCTTCTCAGAAACTAATCAGCCAGGAAAGCTGAAACTTGTTTGGAAGCATCCTCAGGTAGTGTAAATTCAAAGTTGTGAAAATCATGACCCTGGGGGTAGGGTGGGGCCACAATGGGGGGTCGAAGTTTTACATAGGAATATATATAGTAAATCTTTAAAAATCTTCTTCTCAGAACCTAATCAGCCAGGAAAGCTGAAACTTGTGTGGAAGTATCCTCAGGTAGTGTAGATTCAAAGTTGTGAAAATCATGACCCTGGGGGTAGGGTGGGGCCACAATGGGGGGTCGAAGTTTTACATAGGAATATATATAGTAAATCTTTAAAAATCTTCTTCTCAGAAACTAATCAGCCAGGAAAGCTGAAACTTATTTGGAAGCATCCTCAGGTAGTGTAGATTCAAAGTTGTGAAAATCATGATCGCTGGGGTAGGATGAGGCCACATTGGGGGGGGGGGTGTTAAAGTTTTACATAGGAATATATATAGTAAATCTTTAAAAATCTTCTTCTCAGAAACTAATCAGCCAGATGATTCTTTATAATTGTTAAGACTTTGGCTCCAGGACAATTCTTCGGCCTCACAAGAAGGTTCAGAGTTTGATGTAGCTTTATATCCCATATATAAACAATTGTTAAGATCTTTTTGAGAACTGCAATACTCAACATGTGATATGACTATAAAATCATCCTGTTAGAAAAGGGACTAATGATTATAAACATAAGAATATCCAGGGGGAAAAATGGAATTTAGTTACCGTATATACTCGCCTATAAGTATGGTTCGCCTATAAGTCGGTTGCCTTTTTCCAGCTTTAATTTGAAGATTTTGCTGTTGACTCCCTTATAAGTCGGGTTACTTTTTCAGGACAATTGATGTACAAATACTCTCAATAAAATACCACATTTTATCATACATGTTTTGAGTTCTAAAAAAAATTGTCCTTTTTTCACCCCATAATTGCTTCTTGACTATTTCTATCATGGGTCTTTGATGTTAATAACTTTTGATTTAAATGCCATTATTTTTTATAACACTGTTTACATCAATATCTATACTTACCTGCATCAACTTTTTGCATTTTCCCCGAGCTGCCTACGATCATGCCTGAACTTTTGAGACCACCCCTGTGGTATCATCTAGTGTTTACCCATAATGCACAAGCATACTTCCGTTTCAGTTTTGTTCGGGCATTCGAGAAGAAAAGCCGCGTGTTTTTCTTAGATTAAAATTTCTTAAGCCTGCGGTCTTAAAATGTCTGATTCATTTAAAATTTGCGTAAAATGTAATAGAGAAATGACCGTTTTGGATGACCACGCAGAGTGCTATAGACACAGAGTTTGCAACGAAGCATTTCCATGCGAAGTTTGCAGTAAGTGGTCAGAGGAAAAACGGACGTTGATCAGAAAGATGATCGAGCGAAAGAAATCTGAAGCGGGGAGAAAGTCAGCTACATTGCCAAATCCAGAAGTTCCCTCTGTGGGGAATAGTGGCAATCGTTCTGATAGTCAAGTTTCCTCTGCGGGAAACGTAGCTGCGTCAGAAATTCTTTCTCCGACAGAAATGGGTCAAAATGGCGGCGACTTGACGCAGGGTTCAGTCCCACCTGAAGTAGGTAATTTTCCGCCTTTCGTGTTGGGGAATTTCGAAGCCCAATGGCAGCAATATCAAGAGAATTGCATGAAAAGGTTGATTGACGCTAGAATTAAAGAGTTGGTCCAGGATTCGAATAAACAACCGACTATTGCTATTACGTCTGATGTTCGTTCAGACAGGGCGTGTAACAGGTTCGATAGATTTCGACCGTCAGATGATCAACGCTCCAGAGAATCGGATGACGATGATCTGGTAAGCCACAGAGGTGAAACTGATCAAGTCTTAAGCAATTCACTTGATGATGTTATTGATGTTCACGAGGATAATCGTTCAGAGTTTGATAACTCTGTCTTGGGTTCAGTACATACGCATGACACAGACTCTAATGGTTCATGCATGGTAGACTGGAAAATTTTTGTTAAAAAAGTGTCTACAGAACTGAACATCAACTCAGTTGATGCCTCTGAAACTCAGAGCCGAGACTTCAAATCATACATGTCAAATCGTTTGATTGGGACAAAATCATCTACCCCACAACAGTCTTTGCCTATGGATGGGTACATTTTAAACACATTAACAGATGTTGATGAAGAATTCCAGCGAAAAGGTGCGATTCGGACTTATAAAAGCATCAGATGATGAAAAATACCGAGTCGCTTCTTCCGACTTTGACAAGTACTGCACAACGCCGCGCCTTGATGACAACATTGAGGACAGCAGTTTTACAACAGGGAGAAAAGGAAACAAAAATTCTTACCGTTTCCGCAACCCTATGTTGCATTCACGCAACAATGAGTTATGGAAGATAGATCAAGGATCTCGACTTCTTCTAAGAGAGTTGACATATGCCTCTCTAATTACGTCCTACGTTGATAACGTTGTATCTGATGAGGACAAGACAGAGGCCCTACAAGCACTCATGCAGGTGTTCAAGTCAATGGCTGATGTTACTTCCCGCATGTTAGTGGGTGCAGTTGCAGCCCGCAGAGCCATTCACATTGAGGATTTGGCTTTTAAAAACAAAGCAACTGAAAACAAACTCCTTGTACAGACAACTCTGAATCCTAAGCTCTTTTGTGGGAAGTATTTTGATATTCTTCACGCAAGTGCAGAAAGTATGCGCGATGCTAAAGAAACACAGCACCTGAGGGGTTCAAAGCAGAGAGATGGTTCAGCCCTCAGTTCTGCAAGGAAAAGAAAGAGAGATGATTCAGTGGGCACCTCGGAACCGAAAGAACAGCAGTCATCTTTTGCAAAGAAGGGAAAGTTTGCTGCAGAAAAGAATCAAAAGACTACTATAGGAAGAGATCGAAATTTCAATTCAAGAGGTTCCTTCAGAGGTCAAACTCGTGGCTCTGCACAAGATCGTTTGGGGTTTCGTCCCCCAAAGTAATTTTGACGGATCAATTAGAGACTCGACTCGAGTTGCAGAAATCAGCCAAAGTAGGCTGTCGGATCATTTCGTACCACAGGGAGTGGATGAAAATTACATCCGACGATTGGATTTTAAAAAATAGTCCAGGAAGGACTCAAACTTGTGTTCATAAAACACCCTCCAAATACAGGAGTAAGAATAACAAATGTACAAGATGTCGTCCAAAGACAATGTATTTTAGAAGAAATAGAAAGTTTATTAAAAAAGCATGCCATAGAGATTGTTCCCAAGACCCAGGAAGGTCAGGGGTTTTACAGCACCTTTTTTGTTGTTCCAAAACGAGACGGAGGTTACCGTCCGATTCTCAATTTGAAACCGTTAAATATATTTCTCCAAAATCAACATTTCAAGATGGAGTCTCTAAGGTCAGTAATACAGGCTCTGAATGTAGGAGACTGGGTGGCATCAATAGATCTAAAGGATGCATATCTACATGTTCCAATTTATCCAGAAGACAGGAAATACCTCAGGTTTTGCATAGACAATATCCATTATCAATTCAGGTCAATGCCCTTCGGTCTAGCAACAGCCCCAAGAGTGTTTACGAAATTAATGGGGGCAATAGGTGCACATCTAAGAAGTCAACAGATTTCCATTTACATGTACCTGGAAGATTGGCTTCTCAAAAATGCAGATCGAATGACATTAGTTCATCAACTAAGGAGAACTTTGTTTCTGCTGATGGACTTGGGCCTGGTAATAAATCAATCCAAGTCAATTCTGCAGCCAACGCAACAGATAACTTATCTTGGAGCACTATTCAACCTCCAACAGGGTATGGTCTACCCCAGTTTGGACCGTTTTCTCAGTCTGTTTGGGGCAATTTCTACCATGGTTATGGAATCTTTTATCCCAGCACGTACATTCCTCAGAATCCTTGGTTTAATGGCAGCCTGTATAGATTTGGTACCTCTTGCCAGACTCAAGATGCGTCCCATTCAGTTCTGCCTTCTGTCCCAGTGGCGTCCACATGTGGACGAACTGGATCATCTGATTCAAATGGACAGTTTCCTCATCCCACATCTTCTCTGGTGGATAGAGAGAGGGAATGTTCTGGCAGGAACGTCTATTCTGAGCTTCAGAGCAGACCTAACCTTGTGGACGGATGCATCAACTTACGGGTGGGGAGCCCACCTAGAGGATCGCAATGTGTCGGGGAAATGGATGGTGATAGAACAGTCATCACATATAAATCTGTTGGAACTCAGTGCAGTGGAGAATGCACTTCATCACTTCAGGGACAATGTCAAACACAGGCAAGTCTTGCTGAGGACAGACAATTCAACAGTAGTGTCTTACATCAATCGCCAAGGGGGGACAAAGTCTGCAGCCCTATGCGTGATGACATGGAGGATTCTGCATTGGTGTCACCTTCTCGGGATACAGCTCAAAGCAGCTCACATTCCAGGGAAAAAGAATGTAATAGCGGATCAGTTGTCCAGAGGGCGACAAATTCCCAAGATGACAGAATGGAGTCTCAACCAAGAAATAGTTCGGCAGATTTTTCGAGTTTTTCCCACTCCAAACATAGATTTATTCGCAACAAGGGAAAACCGGAAACTAGCAGTGTTTTGTTCTCCGTTTCCAGACCCCTTGGCATGGGAATGCGATGCGCTAGCTGTAGATTGGACAGGAATGTTTGCATATGCATTTCCGCCTCCCATATTAATTCCGAAAGTACTCAGGAAAGTGGAACAGGAGTCGTGTGTTCTTCTCCTCATCGCTCCGTTTTCACCAAGACAGTCATGGTTTCCAGACCTACTACATCTATTGGTCGACATTCCAAGGGAACTACCAATAATAAGAAACATGTTGACTCAAAGAAGAGGGCAGTTCATTCATCCAAGTCCAGAAAGTCTGCATCTGGCGGTTTGGAAAATTTCAAACAACAAAGAACAGAGAATAGATTTTCTGAGAAAGCTAACTCATTTATCTTCAACTCACGAAGACAGTCAACAAGAAAAATGTATGATGCTAGAATACGAATCTACAAGGAATGGTGTGCCAAGAACCAAAAGGATTCAGTTGAGGCCACTGTAGCTGATTTAGCAGACTTCTTCATCTATTTGCATGAAGAACGTAATTGTAAGCCAAATACTTTAATGGGTTATAGGTCAGCGATAGCATCTATGCATAAGGGTTGGAGCAATAGTTCTGTCAGTAACAACACTGATCTGTCAAAGTTAATAAAAGGAATATACAATTCTGAACCTAATGTACGACCATTACTTCCAAATTGGGATTTGCCGACTGTTCTTTGGAAGTTGTGTGACTCCCCATTTGAACCGATGAATTCATGCGATATGAAGTACCTTACATGGAAGACAGTGTTCCTTGTGGCTCTGGCAACAGCATCAAGAGTAAGCGAAATTCAAGCTCTTTCAATTGGAGAGTCACATTTACGTCTTGAGCAGAATGGAATACGTTTATTACCAAATATACAGTTTTTAGCCAAAACTCAGAGATTAGGAAAGCCATGGAAACCAATATTCATACCAGAGTTTAATAGCTTTGCAACAGACAGTAGAGACTTGCTTTTGTGTCCTTGTAGAGCACTTAAAATGTACCTAAAAAGGACAGAGTCTTCTCGTGGTGATGAAAAGTGTTTATTCTTGACTTACAAATCGGACTCGCAAAAACCAGCATCCAAGAATTCAATTTCAAGATGGATTGTGTCACTAGTAAAGTTTGTGTATGAACATAACAGTGAGACCTTATCTCATGTGCGTGCACATGATACAAGACGATTGGCAACTTCATGGGCCTTTTTCAATGGTGCAACTCTAGAAGAAATTCTACAGACAGCTCATTGGGCAACAGAAAACACCTTTACTTCATTCTATATGAGAGATGTTCCTCAAGGAGAAGCTCGCTTTGCCAAGTCATCAGTTCTTGATACATCGAGATGGGCAAAAGAAAAAGAACAAAAATAGAATATCTTTTTGGGTGAGTGTATTCTTTATTTTACTATTATATGATAGTGATTGTAATCCCGCCCAATATTTCTGCTACAAATTCTGCAAAAAGTTGATGCAGGTAAGTATAGATATTGATGTAAACTGGAGGTTTTTAAAGGTAAAACCCCTGTTTACGAGATATCTATACTTACCTGCATCACCCACCCCTGTTCATTGGGTCCTAGTTGTGTAGGCCCTCACAAAACTGAAACGGAAGTATGCTTGTGCATTATGGGTAAACACTAGATGATACCACAGGGGTGGTCTCAAAAGTTCAGGCATGATCGTAGGCAGCTCGGGGAAAATGCAAAAAGTTGATGCAGGTAAGTATAGATATCTCGTAAACAGGGGTTTTACCTTTAAAAACCTCCAAATTACAAGTTGGTAATAGCTTCAAAAGGTATTTAAATAGATTGAAAATTTGATGATAGTGATTTATTTCCTTACTGACTGATTAGGTTGGTAATTGGCCCCTTAAACTGGGGTGTTGGCTTGTGTTGTTTTAGATGACATGACCCCTATATCTATTATCACCTTAGGTGTGAAAAACAGACTGCTTGAATTTTCTTTTTAAGTTCACTGCATTTATCTGTTTATTATATAAAAAGAAATATAACTTACTTCTCTCTTGTAAAAATGTGTTTACTATGTCTCACCTATAAGTCGGACCCCCACTTTTCACTCAATTTTCTACTCCCAAAAAATCCGACTTATAGGCGAGTATATACGGTATACAGGATCTACATGTATTATTGTACATTGTCCAGATTGTTTGTATTATGATTCCATTAAGCTGATTTTATCATACCTATTGTTCCTCAGGTGAGCGATGTGGCCCATGGGCCTCTTGTTTGTATTATTACAATCAGGTATGTTATCGGGTTGGTCTGTTGAATCGGGGTACAGAAGTTGGTTAGATATGATATTCTGCATAACAGTGCATTGTTTTTCACAAATTTCTACAAACCGATTATTGCTTATGCAATACTCTCAGAATGCTTGTTTATTTGGGTTTCAACCGTGAGTCAAGGTGTTTAAGTAAATGGGTTGGAAGAATTAATTTGGAATGGAAACAATCATAAACTGTTAAACTATTAAATGAATATAAGTAACTGTTCAAAATGTGCCATATGCAGATTATCTCATGAGTTGTAACTTGTATCACAAAAAGCTTGCTGCAAAATGACAGAAAAATTCGGATTGACATGCTGTGAAATCCAGTCGAGTAGATTTTTTTCAGCATATGTCTTCACTAATTAACTTACAATAATTGTCCCAGTTTTGAAAATCTTTGAAACAGTAGATGTTTTTCAGCATATGTCCTCGCATATTAACTTATAATAATTGTGTATTGAAAATCTTTGAAACATCATCACCAGCTCCGCAAAAAAACCAGTCATGTTAATTTTTAAATTGGCAACTCGATCTGCATCTGAATTTTACAATCTTAGGTTGAGTAGCATGTTTGAGCATATTTTTTTCTCTTAAGCAGAACACTCGACTTATCGTCTTGATCGACTTGTCTAAGGCTTGAGGTCAGAAAATAGTATTAAAAATCTTGGTTTTAATCATCTTGAACTGGCTGTGTTATTGAAAATTACGTTGTTGAATTCAATGTTCATCTTTAATCATTATCATTTTCACTCATCTGTTAACACTAGAATACATATTAATAACAGTTATTAAACAATGGTGCATTGTCTTTAATCAATTAAAAGTTTTACCGTTCCGTTTTTATAAACACATTGTCACATGATTCCATATATCACTATAGTGGGAAGATAATATTGCACAGTAAAATTGAAACCAAACTTGAATGGAAAAAAATATTGCAGTAGGTCCGGGGAATGTTTTAAAGTTTTAGTATTTTATTAGTAAAGAGTTCTTAGTGGAAAGTATAAATAAGAAATATTTTATGGTCGAAATCAATCTTGAAATACGTTATCGGCAATTATCAACTCTATTGTTTATACGGTAGGCTGATCCCGGTTGTGCTAATAATCTTGCTAAGGCTGACATCTATACGGCAATTTCACTCCCTGTGTATATAAAGAGTACAGTAATAAGAGTGATTATAGTTCATTGATTAATTATTGTCCAATTCTTTGATTATTGTTACCGTAAGGTCTCGTGTATAATACGCACTCGTGTATAATACGCACCCCCAAAGTTGACAAAAAAATGGCGAAAAAACAGCAGGTCCTATGTATAACACGCACAAAAAGAATGGCGAAATCAACGGCCGCTATTTCCCTCAAAACTATCGATGTTTCTTGATAATTTCATAACCCATGCGCAATTTCTTTAATTTTGTGATCGTAGCATAGCACAGACGATGAAAATTGACGGCCGCCATTTTCCCAAATAACCATCAATGTTTAATGATAATTTTATAACCCAAGCGTAATTACTGTAATTTCGTGATTGGAACATGACCCAAGCGATATTAGAGTCAAAGTTCTTACAATTCTACTTAAAAAGGACGGCATGATTTACATGGGCGGTATTAAATATTATTTGCCACTTCTTAAAGAATTTCATAAAGTTGAAGATCATCATACGTAGAGAAGGATGGCAACCGAGCTTAGTGCTTAATTAAAAGTAATAATGTTTGCAGATATAAACCAAAACAACATCAAACGAAATGGTTTAATTGATTTATTATAGTCAAACCATTTGATTATTGTTTAAATAAACATTGTGAAGAAACGTATGTATGTCGTATATATCGTCATTTTCAAGTCGTACAAATGATCGATCTATTTCTAACAGTGTCTATGTAAAACTATAGCATGTAACTGCATTACTGGATACAAAGTAAACAAGTTTCATCAAATCATAGTAATTGCTAAGCTTTCTGCACTTGAGTACCCCCTTTAAAGTCCGACACAAGACAGGTGCATGCCTCTGACACCGGAAATTGTTAAACAAACATTGACCACGCGCCGAGTCAACAGGTGGCTGGTTACGTAATGGCGAATACACTGGCGATGGTCAGAGTGGGTGATGATTTTAATACATGGGAATAAAATATTTCTGTCAAAGTAAGTTTAGTTTTGCACATGATGGCACGTGATATCGGGAATTGTTTACAATGCAAGCGACTTTGTATATGTTGCCGGTATTTGAAAATATGATGCATAAGTATAAAGTAAAATTGTTTAAATGTTAATCATTAATAATAATTGGTATCAATATCGGGGACATCATGGCATCATACACTGATAATGTTACTGCAGTTTTATACGCCATTTTGAAGTGATAAGATCGACGTGTCATCTGAATTGACTTATTGTAGGATTTTGTTAAAATTTTGGCTAAAAATGAGCAATTTGACTAGTCGTCTGCATCGACGATTCGTCGTGAAAATACGGTAATCACAATCCAGTCCAAAATTGAGCATGTTTGTGCCGTAAAAGTTTTGTGTATGTTTGAAAATAAACTAATGCACCCTTGTGAGAGAAGTGGGCCATTGATTAATAGAAGTGGATAAAAATGCAATTTGTTATTTTTACACCCCCCGCAAACAAGGTTTCAGGGGTATATAGGAAGCACCTTGTCCGTCCGTCTGTCTCTGCAAAATTCGAGTCCGGTCCATATCTTTCTTATGGAGAAACATTGGAAATTCTTACTTCACACAAAGATTGCTTATGACCTAAGGGTGTGTCATGACCTTGACCCAAGGTCATTTGGGCTAGGGCAAGGTCACTGGCAGAAAAAATGCAAAATTCGTGTTCGGTCCATATCTTTCTAATGGTGAAACATTGGAAGTTCTTACTTGACACAAAGATTGCTTCTGACATAAGGGTGTGTCATGACCGTGACCTAAGGTCCTTCAGGCAAGGTCAAGGTCACTGGCAGAAAAAGTGCAAAATTCGTGTTCGGTCCATTTCTTTCTTATGGACAAATATTGGAAGTTCTTAATTCACATAAAGATTGCTTATAACCTGAGGGTGTATCATGACCTAGACCAAAGGTCAATTGAGAGAGTTCAAAGTCATTGTTTAAAAAATGCTTAATTTTTGTCTGTGTCATGTCTTATATTAATGGAAATAATTAGAAGTTAAAATACTTGTCTCAGGCCACATAAAATTATTTTTAAGATTCTCATCCCCGTGTCTCTGAAACTGGCCTTCCTCATATTTTTTTATTTGGAAAAAAAAAAAGTGTGTGGAAAAAACATTTCGAACAAAAATCGGGCTCAGTATACCAATAATTCAAAATGTTTATATTAAATGGCTGCTTGACATGTGGATTTTCGTTGATTCCGGTCATGTTTGTTAACAAAAGGATGCAAATGTCCTCATGCATTAACGGTTAACTTGAAATAAAATGGAATTTAAAGAATAGAAATTGGTTTCTGTACTCATATTAGCATTAGCAGTTTAAAAAATAGAGTACTTGTTATTTATAGACAATGGACGGTGAAATAGATTCATCCAATATTTTCTATAATAGAAAAAATACATGAATTATGATTTGTTCTTAGTGGGGGGTATCAATTGTGAGCTTGCTCACATTACCTCTAGTTATTGTCAGTATCAGTTGTAAATTCTTTGAAAAAGGCTACAACAAAATAAATACTTTCTCAACTTAAATTAATCCACAAAAATGATTGAATTTATCGATGAACCATTATGCTGAAAAATGAAATGAAGAACCTGTTCAAACTTTGTTTTTGACAATTGTTAACACCATAAAAAACAAGAAGCGATTATTGTGAGAACTCTTAGTCAATTATTGCAGTGATATAGTTTTTGTAGTCCTGATACTTATGTAAATGACAGCATTGTGTCTTCACTCAACACATCAGTCCATCAGTCGCAGCGTGTACACACCTCTGCTAGAATTGCGATAAAAAGGCAAGAGATGATTAACTTGATAGAATAAAATGGAAAAACTTGTAATTAAAATTGATTTAACTATTAACCTGATAGGATTTACCCATGATAGAATAATATACATGCACGATATGTCATTGATGAACTTTATACACAGCAGGAACATGAGAAGCACATTTTGAAAATTAATGTTGGAGATACTGTAACACATAGTCAATTTATATTTTTGTGTGAGACTTTAAGAGAAACATGTAACTTTTATTTAGACTGCAATTTTTTTCTTGTTTCAGGAGAAGTCTCCTTTGATAAAGATCAACAGTGACAAATAAACAATGCTGTCTTAATTGTCATCAACGGTGAAATTTGAGACTTTTATACCCATATATCTACCAATCACCTCTGTCCACTTTGTTTTGTACATCTGAGACAGGTAAGAAAATCAAGGTCATTGTTTGAAATCAATTTAATAATAATTTAACTCCCTTGTATATGAAATTGTTACATTTTACATGGGTGGGTGTGCACATTTGGAAAGTAGGTATAGAAAAATAGGTGAGATTTGTGATGTGATAGCAATTATAGTCTGCTCTCAATTCAAGGTGTTACCTGGAATTTTAGCTGTGTTTTATCAGAGCAATAACCATGTTAATGATTTTATAATTTGTTGTTGGTGTACTCTCTTTTTACAACTTGGTTGTAAAATGCTTGTTTATAACTAGTTGTTTGGTATCCGCAGAAAGGAATTATATAAGGGGACAGATCTTTGTCACAAATATTTCAATTTTTAAAGGAGCGACTTTGACAGTAGTTTTAATGACATCACTGCTTAAGTATATTGTGGGTCACTTTTTGGTATTTCAAATCAGTAGCTAAACTGGCAAAACACAGTCCGACAAAAATATTTTAAATGTTAATTAATATACCCCAAACTGTGGACAGTTAAAAATGCCTGAATTAGGTCTACATTTGATATGTTTTGTGAATAATCTTTACAGTTCTCCGCAGGCGCCCTATAGTGATTAGTCTGTCTGTCAATCCCTCCATCCGTCTGTGTGTCTGTGATCACTTATCCGGGGCATATCTTCATTCCCCTTGGCCCAATCTGGCTCATACTCCACCCACAAAATGTCTTTGGGAAAAGGTGTGCAGTGACTTTGAACTGTGTTTCTAAGTCAAAGGTAAATAACAAAGCAGAAGTATATACAAAATCATTGTCCGGATCATATCTTCTCTCCCCATGGTCTAATCTGGCTCATACCTCACCCACAGAGTGCCCTTGGATAAAGAGTATAATGACCTTGAAACATGTTTCTAGGTCTAAGGCTAAGGTCATGGCTAAATTATATATAAAATCCCTGTCCAGGGCATATCTTCTATCTCCGTGGTCCAATCTGACTCATACTTCACCCATAGAGTTTCTATGGCTAGAGGGTGTGCAGTGATCTTGAATGAAGTTTGAAGGTCAAGGGTCAAGGTCATATCAGACCACTCAAAACATTTTTTAGGTCACCAAAGTCACACAGGTGACCTATTGCAATTGGTCTTCATCCGTCGTCATGCGTCTGTGCATTGTGTGTTGTGCGGTAACAATTTTACATTTTTAACTTCCTCATGAAAACTACAAGGCCAATTGCTACCATTTTTGATGTGAAGTTTCTCTATGGTAAGAGGAATCAAAATTGTGAAATTCATGGATCTACCACCCCCAGGGCGTCACAGGCGGGGCAACATATGCAAAAAAAGCCAAATTTTCATTAATCTTCTTCTCTACTCCCACACATGTGAGAAAAAAACTGCATGCATTGTTATGATGTCCACAAACTCCTCTACCTAAATTGTGAAATTCATTGCCTTGGGTCATGGGTTCAGGTTGTGGGGGCATATAGTGTTAATGCACATACAATGTAAAGTTTAAAAATCTTCATCTCTACAGACACAGAACACGGAATAAAAACTACCGACCATAAAACCTGCTACTACACCTCTAAAACAAACTGTACCGTTCCATGCAAGAAACGAACCGTACCGTTCACAAAACAAACCGTACCGTGCAAAAAGCGTGCAAGATAATTTATGCAAGACCCGCCTCCAGACAGACAAAAAAGCATACCGTACCGTGCAATAAGCGTGCAACTTCCATATATGGCTTATTGACCTAATGTTTTTCGATAAATACAGATGGAGATTATTGCTGACCAGTTAAGTTCAATATTTTGTTAGATTTTTTAATATGGGATTAAATAACACATACTAAGATTTAAAACTGTTATTCACATTAAAACAGTTACGAAATATATTAATTTAATTTCCTTTCTAAGACCGTTATTATTTTTTTGGTTTTCGACAACACTTGCATTGCCGATTTCCTTAACATTGTAAACTTTTAATGTTCAGACAATTCGTGGTTATACTATTTTGATTATTTTTATGAAATGTTTGAAACACTGGGTACACGCACATACTGGACCTTACCTTCTCAGGAGAGAGAGAGAGAGAGAGAGAGAGAGAGAGAGAGAGAGAGAGAGAGAGATTAAAAAAAAGGTGTATGTTTAGAAATAAGTACATTATGGCTAAACAAAAGGTTGAAATATTATAATATATAATTTTATATCCTTTTCAAATTGAAAAAAAAGATTGCTGACTTAAGTTACTCGGACACAGAAAATTATCGGTGCTTTCAACGTTAATGTTTTCACAGACGTGATGTTGTAACTGACAATCCGATTAAAATGTCGGGAGCTTGCCTTAACGTCTTATTTTCTGTTATCGGAAAAAACCCTTTTGATAGAACACCTTTTGATTTGTTAATTAATCTACAACTAAACTTTAAACCAATTAAAAATGAGAAAAGAAAACATTTAATATAATGTTTTCAAATATATGTGGATGTGCTGTACATGTAGTAAATGACAACCACATATTTCCGGTGACTCGAGTGATTTGTACTTCAGCTATTTATGTAGCAATAAATAACCAAAAAATCACTCTTATATGATAAATTATAGATAAATACATGTACAAAATTTTGATAAATTAAATGCAAGCATTGAACAAAAAAAAGTACACGCAATCCATAAAATAACTTTCAACTTTATTTCCCGCATAGCTGGTAATGTCGTCGTGATTTCACATGAACAAAAATCACACGTGCGATACATGTTTAAGTGTACAGAAGCTGATCAGAAACACAACAGCGTCTTTCATCTTGGGTTCTATACACAACAGGTGTTATTGTCTTATTTTGTTTTTTGGCAATTATTGTACTTTACAACTAAATCTGTATATTTGGATGCTTTATTAACAGGTGTACACGAGATGCCAGTATTCACTCCTTTCCACGGACACCTGTTAGGTTACTCATCACAATCTATCGTATGTAGAGTCTGAATATATCTTCTACTTTGTTAGTTTCATCGCTTTTCTTAATCTCTAAAAATCAAAAGAACTGTCTGTAGATATGTACACAAACAACTACACGTAAGACTAACGGCGCGTGGATCCGTAGAACAATTCAGCGACTCTATACATGCGGGATTTTCACAATTATTAAATTGCGATAAAAATATCATTTACCGGGTACGTTAATGTACCAAAAAAAAGAATAATTACATTGTAAATAGTTGAATGGAATTTTGCAAGTGGATGTAAGCACAAAAACAGCTCTTTGGAGATTTATTTTCAATCTAATATGTGTGATGTAAAAAAAACTATATTATTTTGCTATTAGTTTGTATAATTGGTCATTTGAGGGGGATTTTATCACAGGATCGCCGGTCAATCAGTTTAAGTATAACAGTACAGATCACCCATGTGCCGTGTGCTACTTGGCTCCTCCTATATGGGTAGAAAAAATAATCGAATGAAAACGTTCTTGTTTTTTGTTTTCTTAAATATCTATGAAAAAGAGTGTTCCTATTTGAAATTATTCAACAATAACTTCCTTCCAACTTCATGATTACCTTACTCATGTACTGGTGATCAGAGTCTTTTTCCCTCGCTGTCGTATTAATTTTGTTACTAGATATATTCTTAATATATTTAACACTTTTAACATTCATTTGTTGATTACCGGGTATATTTTTCTGTGTCCTGTTTATACAACTAGTATGTGTGTTAAAAGGTAAATAAACTATGAACAGGTTAGTCAGCATTTGTAAAACGTCAGCTAATTAAATCGCATGCATACAGTGAAGAGCAGACACTTGTTCAACAGAAATATATATGATATAATATATGTAAGATATAAATATCGCCATTAAATGCTATTGACTTGTGTATATCCAGTTGCGTACATATCGTAAGAAATATGTTACATGTACATGTATAGTTTAACGGAAAAACAAATAGTCATATTTTGATTATACACGCCATCTTAGTTCAGATAAGAAAAGCGATGATAGGTTAATTGAAGGTATGATCTGTGTATACGAACAAGTGCAGAAAATCATAGAGTCAATATTTGAATGAATAAAAATTCGTGTCAAAAAACTATATAACAGTTGATTACAAGATTTATTATCTGAAAATCATTGTTTATCTCATCATTAACTGCGTGTAATTTTACATCGTCTATTCACTAAGGGAATTTGATCGGCAGTAGTACTACAATAGTACGCAATAAAGAATGATCATACGAATTATGAATAAAGAAAAAGAAAGATGCTTGTAAAAATAACAACTAGCCGAGAATCAAGACAACGATAAAGGAAACTAAAGAAATATCGGAATAAAGTCGGGGCAAATTTTTCAAAGCAATTTTAAATTGATTAGAAATATTTAATGACTTCACTTCAAGTACATGTACAGAAATAAAAACTTAAGATGCTTTGTAAAATTATTGACAACTCACTGAATTAACAAAAATATGTTGGATTAAAGTCAAACAGTTCTTTACATCTATCTTAATGATTACATTTATCTAAAATTAAATATTATTAAATAATAACAGACTAATCAAAAATAGAAATTACTTTTGCTTCTCGGTTGTCACCGAGTATATGTTTCCCGAAACGTATCAAAAACAGGGGAACGGATGGAAGTTCTGATTTTAAATAGTCTAAGATTGAAATACATTTGTAATATATCACATAATAAACAAAAAAAATCATTATCATATGTCATAATTACCACCTTGCTGAAGAAGATCGAGCAAAAACTAAGCAAAATTTTATCAAGGAAAATCAAAGTGTTTAGGCCACGCCTACCTCATAAATAAAGCGCACAAACTGTTCACAAAGCGTGCAGCTATTTTTAACAAAGCGTACAGTGCAAGAAGCGAACCGTTCTGTTCACAAAGCGTACCGTGCCGTTCACAAAATGAACCATACTGTTCACAAAGCGAACCGTACCGTTCAAAAAGCATAACGAACCGAACCGTGCAACTGGTTAGCACGAATTAGCACGTTTCAGGGTCTGTAACTGCATGCTTAGGAAAAAAATTTCATGTCATCTTTAATATTTAATATTTCTTGTCCTCTGCATGTAAGGCAAGGGTTTTGGCTGGGAAAGGGGGGGGGGGAAGGTATGTATTTGTTAACTTGGTTTTCCAACAGAAAAATCTGGTTATCAAAATAGTGAAAATAGCATGCAGGTGGGTGGGTGGGCTGACGGGCGGGCGGCTGCAAAAGTGGTACCCTCATTGTACGGATAACTCCTCCTACAGTTTTCAAGATTTGCAGATCAATTGTACATATATCAGAGGGTGTGCATATTGCTAGGTTTTGATTTCTGATAATTTATGAAAAAAATACCAGCTTTTGAACTTAGTCATTTTTTGGCAAAATATTGCATAATTGGGTACTCCATTTCACTGGATACGGTAGGTAATGTTTATCAATACAGGGTTGACATGGATTATGGATACAGTTCACATAAAGGAAAACCTGGTTTGCTGTCACATTGACAGCTTTTCACTTGTTTTATTTTATCTGCTCAGAAATTTCAATGAAAGATGTATCCACAGGTCACACCTAACCCACCATCTCTTCTCTTACCATTGTGTGTATAGTCAAAATATGACTATTAGTTTTTGTTATCAGCTCACCTGAGCTCAAAGCTCAAGTGAGCTCCTCTGATCACATTTTGTCTGTCGTCTGTCTGTCCTTAAACTTTTTGCATTTTTGACAAACTTGGCAGAAAGCATCCTTAGGCAAAGGATATGCAAAGTTGTGAAAATTAGGGACCACACCATTTTTCAAGGGGAGTTAATTAAAAAAATTTGAAAATTGTTTAAAATTTTTAAAAATCTTCTTCTCAAGAACCATTTCGCCAGGAAAATTGAAACTTGTGTGGAAGTATCCTCAGGTAGAGTAGATTCAAAGTTATGAAAATCATGACCCTCAGGGGAAGGATGGGGCCACAGTTGGGGGTCATTTTTAGCTCACCGAGACGAAGTCAAGGAGAGCTTATGCTATACCCTCGGCGTCGGCGTCGGCGTCCGGACCTGGTTAAAGTTTTTGTTGCAGGTCCTGTATCTAAGCTATTGCTTGTCCTATCTTCACCAAACTTGCATGGATGATGCATCTGGACCTACCTATGGACTTGAAGACTTGGATGCTGAATCTGGGTCCTAAATTTCAGATGCTGGAGGAGGTTAATGTTGTTGGACCAGGTTAAAGTTTTTTTTGCAGGTGCCCTTTGATAGCAGTATCTTAGTTACTGCTGGTCTGTACTTCACCAAACTTGCATGGATGGTGTGCCTTATGATACTGATGCACCAGACAGGCTTGAGTGCTGAATCTGAGCTATAGGTTTCGGATGCTGGAGGAGGTTAAGGTTTTTGGAGCAGGTTAAAGTTTTTGTTGCGGGTACCCATTGATAGCAATATCTAAGTTACTACTGGTCCTAACTTCACCAAACTTGTATGGATGGTGTGTCTTATGATACTGATGCACCTGACAAGCTTGAATGCTGAATCTGAGCAATAGGTTTCGGATGCTGGAAGAGGTTAAGGTTTTTAGAGCTGGTTAAGTTTTTGTTGCAGGTGCCCTCTGATGATTATATCTTAGTTACTACTGGTCCTAACTTCACCAAACTTGTATGGATGGTGCGTCTTATGATACTGATGCACCTGACAAGTTTGAATGCTGAATCTGAGCAATAGGTTTCGGATGCTGGAGGAGGTTAAGGTTTTAAGAGCTGGTAAGATAAAGTTTTTGAAACAGGTGCCCTCTGATGATGATAACTTAGTTATTACTTGTCCTTACTTCACCAGACTTCCATGGATGGTGTGTCTTATGATACTGATGCACCTGACAAGCTTGAATGCTGAATCTGAGCAATAGGTTTCGGATGCTGGAAGAGGTTAAGGTTTTTAGAGCTGGTTAAGTTTTTGTTGCAGGTGCCCTCTGATGATTATATCTTAGTTACTACTGGTCCTAACTTCACCAAACTTGTATGGATGATGCGTCTTATGATACTGATGCACCAGACAGGCTTGAGTGCTGAATCTGAGCAATAGGTTTCGGATGCTGGAGGAGGTTAAGGTTTTAAGAGCTGGTTAGATAAAGTTTTTGAAACAGGTGCCCTCTGATGATGATAACTTAGTTAGGCGAACATTTTTTTTTAAATTGGATTACGGATTTTTTATTTAAAAAATTGGGTCGGTAGGTCGAAAAAAAAAAGAAAAAAAAACATGGCAAACTTCAAAGAAATAAAATAAGTCTTATGTTTTGTTTGATTTTTTATTTACTATTCCATGTACACATGCTTAAGTGTGTCTTTGGGCCACTTTTAGGGCATTCCGAACCGCAGGTCTCACACCTCTATTGACACACGATTTACAAATTCAGGCCTCTCACACCTATTTTTGGTACTGGGGCCGGGGCCAATGGATTGGGAAAAATGCAACGTTTTGATAGAAATTGGGAATTTTTTTCCTTGCTTAATGTACAGTCCCCTGAACAAAAACCAGGGTATATTGATAGGATTTTTTAAAAGTTATTTTTTTTTTAAATTATTTTTAAAACTGGGAACATGTGTGTATAATAAGGAGAAGGAAAAAAGTGTATTCACAGTGTGTGATACAAGTTTGTTACTGACTGAAGATGTAAAATTTCCCAAAAGGTTTTTTGTGTTTAGTAGCCTGCTATATGTCAAATGGCATAGAAAATAATAAAAAAAAATTTTTTTAGAATTTAAAAAAAAAGTAATCTTATTTTTATTAATGTTAAATTTAATCTATATTTGTATTTATACATTTTACAGATAAATGTTTCCTGATTGTGTTAGCCTATTGACAATATTTATTAAATCAGTCTCTGTACTTCTGTGTATTTGGGGTATTAGTCCAACCCATTGACCCACTTACTACCGTTTTGTAGAGGATCTAGATCTGTTTAGACAAAAAAATTTATAATAATTTTAACATTTACTGCAGAATTATAAACTACTAACAGCTTATCAACTAACTGTAATATCAGAAAAAAAAGTAAATTAATAAACATCGTTTTTAAAATTACACCATCTCTGTCTAAGGAAATTCTGGCTAAGTTACCGATCACAAGAAACAGTTTACAACGCGGTAGTGTTGCACATATTCACAGTGCCTTTATGACTGCTGAATATACAATATATATTTAGAATAAGTATAGTTTTCTTTTAAGTTACGTTATTAATATTGGGCGATCTCAAATTGGGGAAAACACTCAATTTTGGGGGAAAATATGCCTTTTCACGTTGGGAATGGGGCCGAATATCGCCCCCAATTAAAGAGAATCGAGAGGCTTGAAATTAACTGAAAAAAACTGAAAGTGTAAAAGTTAAGGTAATTTTTTCGTGAATGAAACCAATTTATGTGGTTTTTATTGATATTTGTCACCAGCCATTTTATTTTATTTTTTGTATTTCTTTAAATTCATGTCGGTCAGTAAAAAAGAATTTGGAAAAGTGCATTTTATTTTTTTTCTAAAAGTCAAAAAAATTCGGTCGGCGGATCCGTAATCCAACTAATAAAAAAACGTTCGCCTTATTACTTGTCCTTACTTCACCAGACTTCCATGGATGGTGTGTCTTATGATACTGATGCACTTGACAGGCTTGAATGCATAGTCTGGTTTCGGATGCTGGATAAATTTAAGTTTTTAGGAACAGGTCACATGTTTAATAGATGATAGTACTATTTCAAACTTGCATTATAGTTGATTTAACTGTAATATGAATGAATCGCAGAGGTAGCTTCAGATGCAGAGCTTGATCTCCATTATCAAGGATGCTAAAAAATAAATCTTAGTTATTACTGGTCATAACTTCACCAAACTTGAATGGATGGTGTGTCTTATGATACAGATGCACCTGACAGGCATGGATGCTGAATCTGAGCCATAGGTTGCGGATGCTGGAGGAAGTTAAGGTTTTAATTGCTAGTGCCCTCTGATGATGATATCTTAGTTATTACTGGTCCAAACTTCACCAAAATTGCATGGATGATGCGTCTTATGATACAAATGCACCTGATGGGCTTGAATGCTGAATCTGAGCCATAGGTTTCGGATGCTGGATGAGGTTTAGTTTTTTGGAACAGGTCACATGTTTTATAGATGATAGCTTGCATAGTTGATTTAACTTTATTATAAATTAAATGCAGAGGTTGCTTCAGAAGCAGAGCCTGATCTCCGTTATCAAGGATGCTAAAGAAATCTCCTACCTCAATCAAACCACCTCGATAGATAGATGTGTTTGTTGATAAATGATATAACATGATTCCTATGATAAAGTATTGTATGATATGAAACAATATTGTTTGATATGATACAATATGATATCTAATCATATGTTATATTGTAAAAAGTTATACGATACGATATGATATTGTATCAATTTTTTTGATATTTTATGATATGATTATGTATCATGATATTGTTATGTATAGTATTGTATATTATGATACAATATTGTATAATATTATATTGTATTTTTAATTTATTATTTTTATCACATGATACAATTACATAAGATATTGCAAAATATTATATTGTATCCTATGATACAATATTGTATATTCTATAATATTGTATCATACAATATTGTATAATATGATATTGGTTTCAGTAATATAGAATTATATCACATGAAATTGTATTATATGATATTGTAATATTATATTATATTGTATTATACGATATTGTATGATATGATATTGGTTTATATGATATATTATCATATCACATGAAATTGTATTATATGATATTGTAATATATTTTATTGTGTCATATGATGCAATACGTATAATATAATAATGTATTTTATAATATTTTACCATATCACATAATATTGTATCATTTGATAAGATACAATGTTGGAATCAAATTATATTGTATTATATGATATAATATCATATAATGTATTAAATATGTTTCAGTGTCATTCAATACAATATCATTCTATATTATACAATATAATATCATGTTTCAGTGTTATGATGTATTATGTAATATGATATTGTAATATGATACTATATTGTATTATATTTTATGATATTGTATTATGTGATCAAATACAATAAGGTATAACACAATACAATGTCATATCATACGTTACAATATCAAATCTCATTATTGTTTATTACGGTATTTTATTTATTATATGATATATATTATATTAGAAATATGACATGATGCAATATTTAATTTTATATCATTGTATTGATTAACATATGAACATATGATTATCATAAAAAAATTTATCAGATGATATACGATATTTTGTCAAAACAGAATCCATGAATATCCAAGATCATAAAGTATGATTTTCATATAAAATGATAAAGGTGGTCTTATGAAGGTGATGTCTCATAAGGGTGATGCTCCGTCTCGGTGAGCTTAGTAATCTATGATTACCTATGTTTTACAGAGGAATATATAGAGTAAATCTTTAAAAATCTTCTCAGAAACTAATTGGCTAGGAGAGTTGAAACTTATGTGGAAGCATTCTCTGGTAATGTAGATTTGAAGTTGTGAAAATTTTGACCCCTAGGGGTAGGGTGGGGCCACAATGGGGGTTGAATTTTACATAGGAATATATAGAGTAAATCTTTAAAAATCTTCTTCCCAGAAACTAATAAGGCAGGAAAGCTGAAACTTGTTTGGAAGCATCCTCAGGTAGTGTTGATTCAAACTTGTGAAAATCATGATCCCTGGGGGCAAGAGTAGGGCCACAATGGGGGGGGGGGGGGGGGGGGGGGGGGTGGGGGGTTCCAATTTTACATACGAATATAATAGAGTTAACCTTTAAATCTTTAAAAATCTTCTTCTCAGAAACTAAGTACTCAGGAAAGCTGAAACTTGTGTGGAAGCATCTTCAGGTAATGCAGATTCAAAGATGTGAAAATCATGATCCCCAGGGGTAGGGTAGGGCCTTATTGGGGGGTTGAATTTTAACATAGGAATATATAGAGTATGTCTTTAAAAATCTTCTTCTCGGAAGCTAATTAGCTAGGAAAGCTGAAACTTGTGTGGAAGTGTAGATTCAAAGTTATTTGAAGGAAAGAATTGGAATTGTTTGATATACACCCTTTCCAAAACTGTAAAAATTATTACGTTTAATTTTATTATAGGAGTTTTGCAATATAGACCCATTTTGATGGAAAACGAATCTGACTTTAAATCATGAGATTTTAATGGGAGAGAAACAATTTGATGAGCTTTTATTCAAGAGGTCCCTCATTGCTGAACAAAATTAGGGCCGTAGGCCCGGAGCTATGAAGCCGAATGCTAACGTTACTGCCTTAATTGAAAATGCATTTGTGTACTATACCAAATTGATGTATCGATAATGCATGAGTTGTAACACTGAATTTCTCTCATTTGTGCACTTAGGAGGATTTTCATTTGTTTGCTGCCTTTGTCTTGGGAGGTGGAGGCACCAGGGCAATGAGGTCATTTTGTCCCTTTATTATGCTGACAGAGAGTCCCTAACCATCTGATCCATCATGATAGGCATTTTTCTTTATGATGCAGGTAAAATTATTACAATATTATTCTTTGTCATTTTACTGTGAGGCATATTTGTGGTCTCAAACCAGAATAATTACCTTTTTAGGTTTGTGACTTTGTCAAGGAAGAACTAGGTAATGTTTTGGTTGAAATCCAAAACAGTTATGAAATTTGATGAAAATGCATCAGATGTTTAATGGACATCTCTACTTTATAGAATATAGATTTGAATTCCATGAATTACAAAGAACCCTTGAAAATTGCATGTTAAGTTGCCTTTGTCATATCGCAGGAATGCAGATTTTTGCCTGACAAAGCACATTAAGCTAGAATTTAAAGTCATTTACAGTAAAAATAATATCTTATTTCATATTTTATGGTATGGATATTTGATTATAAAAAAGTATATTTGAACTAAAACATAAAACCACTAACTAGGCTTAATACGTTTATTGCATATGACCTTTTTGCGCTTGATTTTTTTCTTTCAAGATTTTTTTCATTGTTATAAGAGTCATTCTCTGTAAAAACCAAAGAATCCAAGGATGCCGTTCAAACAAATACTTCCAAAATGCAAAATTTTTTTTACAGGGAGTGTACTCAAGTGTCTGATGGTAAAATTCGACTTAGTTTATTTTTTGGGGTGACCGTTGCCATGGCAACCAGAACTGACCAATAAATAGTCAATTTGACAGAATATATTTTCTGAAATATAGCATTTTTAACTCCCATATTTAATTTTAATACAAATTGTGATTATCTTTTAAATTAGATTAAATGTTTTGAAAATTCCCCAAAACTAAGAATAGTTAAGAAATTTTTTCATTACCTCGAGTATAAAGAGCAAATTGAAGTTAAAAAAATGTCGAATTTCGTGGTTTTTCAAAATGTAGAAAATACCCAATTTTACAACAATTTCAGTTCAATATATCTAGATATTCCAAGATAGGTTTTCAAAAAGACTTGCATGTTGTTAATAATTATACTTTTACCTTTCATATCATATAGATTTTAAAAGTGTGTATTTTTGTAAACAAGGGATATGCCAGAATAAAAATGACCCAAAATTCCGAATTTTCTCTGATACAAATTTTGAAATTCTACATAGGTGGCTTATTTGTTGTGTTTATTTCATCTTTGGGAGCAAAACATTTACATTTATTTTTATTTGATAATGAAAATGAAATTGTATCATGTATTGGGTTGATAACTGCAAAAAGTGGTTACCATGGCAACCATTCTGAGAAATCATGATTTTTTTAAAATCATTTTTTCAAAGTACACAAACTATATTTGTAACTGGGTAGTTGTGTCAAACAGCAATTTGAAATAGACCTGTCTATTTCATTGCTGCCACTCATCCATGGCTCTTTGAAATCAACAAGATTTGTCTGGCTTTTGAGTTAGGACTTATGCAATCGGTGCATATTTTGCTTGAAACAAGTGCCATTTCTTACTTGCTTTAACGCAAGAAATAGATAGTAAGTCCAACATCATGTTAAAATGGTTTTATGTAAAGTATCCTATATATTTATTGAGAGCTGTTCCTAGCGTGTGATAAGTTGGCCTTGCCCTGATGATTAAACCTTTGCTTGAGTAATGTAAAATATCAGCTATTGACATCCTGTATAATAAGGTCATGATCATCTCAAAACTTAAGAAAATAAGCAAACAAATACAACATGTAAATTGTTAGAAGAATTTTACTGTTGACTTTTTTTTTTTACCACAATAGCAAATGCAAATCACATTACATGTGATGTTAATCAATCATTTCAACTATTTGGCTACTATAATCATTCTTAAACCTAAAGATTCCAATCATAACTGCATAAAATCTTGAATTTCAAATATCACCAACATATAAAGCTGCATGTACATTGGGTTTATACAAGTATACAATGCCCAAAAAAGTCTTTTGATAATTTTTTTTTAGTTTTATGATCTCTCATGACGATACATGTATGGTTGAAATCTGTTCAAAAGAAGCAAAATTAAATCTATATATAAACACACATTAAAACCCTCCCCATTAACATTTACATTAACATATTTACTGCAGAAGCAAGCTCAGATTTTGCAGCAGGCCAAGTTTACGAGTATATTTCAACTACGCCAGTGACTTGCGATGTTACGAGTATGTTTCACCTGCGCCAGAGGATCGCATCCTGTTCTGCAAAATCTCGTTATGCTCTACATTTTAACATATTAAAAATTTTAAAATGCAATACACCCTTGCTTAAATGGTATTAAACTAACTCCATTCACATTTTGCTTAAACAAAGGGGATAAACATTTTTTAATGGATTCTAGAAAGCCATAGTTAATGTCAAGGGGGTCAAACCATGCAACATTCGGGCTGATATGAGTGCAATAATAAAACATAAACATGTTAATTACAACGTGAACCACATGTTCACTTTTGATAGCAAACTGACTGCAAGAATTGATAAATGAAGTGTTTTAAGTATGAATAACATCAAGTGTTTATCCTATAAATAAATACATAATAATTCCCAGTTCTATTTACTTCTTACATGTACAATAAAGCATAACTAATTACCTATGAACAGAAATATACAATCATGTAATAACAATAAAAGCATACCAATATATACTACATGTGACTATTCAAAATTCATCACATATTATCCCAGCGTACATTTCCTATTAAAAAGAATCAACAATATGAATACAACAATAGCAATGCTGATTATGTCTAGTGAATTATTCATCAATAATATTTGCTCTTATTTTACTAATTTCTGTTTCCTTCTTGGCTTCCCAATTTTCAGCTTCAGCCATCTTGTTTTTCTTGCTCATTCTTGAGAAAAAGGAAGTTATTTGCTGCATGGACAGTATCTCATCGTATGAAAAACGCCTTGTACCATCTGCCCTTCTTTCATACATCATGGATTCAGAGAGAATAAAAGGGTCCTCTTTCTTTCCTGTCTGAAGTCCGACGTTAAATTTTTGGACTAAAAAATCTCTCTGATTTTCATTAAATCTCCTTGAGCGTCTCTCATCTTTCAAAGCCCAGCCAGAGTTTAATTCACTATCTGCTGCTTGTGTCTCTGTGTCTTCAGTCAAACATAACTTCAGATTCAGATTCTCTGAATGAGATATTTTTGTTACATACTTTCTTTTTGTAAGATCTGCTATGGAACTTGAACTTAGTTCCAATTCAAGGTTACACTTTTCAAAAAGAAGATGGTTCGATACATCCTCACTTGAGCCAAAAGCTACAACGCAACCCTCATTTGGGCAATGGAAGGTCTTTTCTGTTTCTGTAGTTGTGTTGACTTTTATCATATGGAAACCAATGTCCTCTGGTTGCTCCAAAATGGTCAATGGCAGGTGCTCCATACTTGGAATGCCAATGGCAGTATTTGGGATCAATAAACCTATAAATTTTATAGTTGAATCCAAGTATAATGATTGTCAGGAATTTTTTTTACACAGATGTGGTTTGTTGTCATAATGTTTTACTGTTTTAAGATAATGAACTTTCAATGATGTTTACATTTGCAGGGTTTTTTTCCCCTCTAAATAACTAAAATGTTGATTTGAATGACACTTTTGTGTACACAAATGCTTAAAATGTTCATGTACATGTATCTCAAAAATCAATGTAAAAAAATTCTTGCTTTTAAACATAACTGTACTTATTCAAACAGCTTACTTACCTGTACCAATACCATATGCTTTCCAAACACGTATGCCTTCTTCCTCAAATACAAAGTTTGAATAGGAGCTGATGGCAGGAATTGGCTTGAAGGATGTCTTTTGTGAAGCAACTTCTGAAACACTAACCCTGTACTTCACATTTTTTGCAGTTTTCTCGATTGCCTAAATCAAAAAGATAAATCAATTTGAATTTATGATTTTCTATTTCTTTCTTAAAAGCGATAGTGCATCTGTGTTTCTCTAAAAAAAACCTCTTATCTCCCCTTGTGCTGTACATATTGTTAAAGATAAAACAGTATAAGGATTTTCAGCAAACAAACATTTTTTTTTTTTTTTTTTAGTTTAGAAATGATATAAATGATCTAAATACCATACCTCTTTCATTGAATGTGCTGTTAGAACATCATGTCCTTGGTTAACAAAGCGTCGGATAGCTGACTTTAGAGTCGCTCCAGTTCTGTCGCATGGCCCTTTTCCATTCTGTGCCTCACAGAAGTTGAAGGATCTAACCAGGCCATGTGATTTGAGGAGGGCCATCATCTCTGTCGACTTGTAGCAACCAGCATTGTCTGACCAGACATGGAAAGAGGATATTGATGCATCAATTGACTGAATGTTTTCCATAACATTAATGATGATGGCTGCAGTAGTTATGCTGTCCTGTGATACCTGGCTCTGAAAGATGTGGACAAAGCCTAGGCTCTCAATACAAGTTTCTGTCTTGTGGAATGCCATTGTGATGTGCCATGGTAAACCACGCTTCCCAAACCAATCACTTTGGTCTTCTCTATACTTTCGTGGGAGGTATTTCATGGACCAGTCACAGATCAAAAGCACTTCATTATATTGCATCGTGTCAAAGAGATCAGATTTTGCTGCGTCCTGGTTTCTGCATCGAATGAGATGACGTTTCAAATTTGTGATACTTTGCGTAGCATTTTGGAGTTTGAACTGCAAGTCCCGAAGTGAATCAGTCAGTCCATGGTTGCACGAACACTGGATAGTCTTCATTAAAGAAGAGATCGCATCCTTCATTTGTTCACACGTCACGCAAACTAGATCATGGTGATGTTGGCAAGTGACAGCAAATTCGGGATGAAGTGGATCACTGAGGGCAAAGGTCTGACAATGATCTGCTACCTTGCTGTCTGGGGAGATGTGTACCTAAAGCAAAAAACAAAAAATCATCTATATGAAGCTAACCTCCACTGTGCAAAAACATAGAACTACAGACTTTGGTATAGGTCGATATGTATCAATAAGGGCCCACACTTTTGTAGGAGTTTAAAAATAATGCATATTTTGTGATGTCATCTCAACCAAAGCATATTTTAAAGTCAAGGGCATCCTACCACCATGTACACAAATATGTTTTCTGTCTATCTAAAGTTCCAAAGATTAACTCCCGAGTCTATTTACATTCTGTGTTCTGACAAACCAACATGTGCTGAACTATGTAATTTCAAATTGATTGGCCCTTGTTTTGTTTTACAGTGATTTACAGAATACTGGTAGAGTTTTCAATAGCTTGTCAGATTGTTCAACAGGGTCAGCAAGGTTTATATGTAGTCATGTGATTACTCAGGTATGACATCAATACGTTTTAAGTGAGTTATATCTAGTAATCTTTTGCTTACTTGAAAATTCTATCAGTCTTCTGTAATTCGCTGTTATAAGTCGTAAATACAAACATACATTCATTCAAACATACCTTGAAATCTGCACGAAGATACTGTTTACACTGGAGAAAGAGGGCAGAGAAGTCTTTTTTCTCCTGTTGGTTTAAAACTTGAAACTTCAGGAGTTCCTCCAAAGCGTCCAAAATGGTGCGGAATGCACGACCTCCCTCAGCAATGAAGTAGTCAATACCCTCGAGACTGGTTCTTATTTGCGCTCCACACTCAGACAGGATCCTATACATTGTACTGTCACCTGGTAAAATGTCCAAAATATATTAAGTAATTTTTGTAGTAAACATATGATACATATATATTTTCTTTTATATACTAGGTGCCAACATTTAATAAGATTCTTATCTAAAGCACTAGTACAATTATATTAATTACTTGGGTAACAGCTTACTTAATCAGTATCTGAAATTTGTATTTTAACTTACCAAGAGGAGAAATGTTATTTTCAGAGCAGTAGGCTTTATACTGTTGAATTACATCACTGGATCCCATGCAACGAATCACGTTTGGCATTTCATATACTGTTCCGTCTGACAATTTAATCTTTCTTTCTCCATATGGTAGATCTCGAATAACATGAGGAGAAGTAATGAAATCCAGAAAACTGTCCAACTTCACTGGATCCATTCTTTTTCTTGTAGAAGTTGTACCTACAGGAAGACCAGGGCCAACATTCTTTGCATGATTCTTAGCAGCATAGTACTTTGATTCTGTTATGTTTGGTAAAAGGGATTTTGCTTCTTTGAATGATAAAGTTTGCGTAAAAAAAGAGAGAATTTGCCGTCTGTGATGCCATGTTTCTGAAGTTTGATATGCATGAACGAGTGGTCCAAATGTTCCTTCAGGTATGATACTGGGTGTCATTTTTTGATTTTCTTCAGACACTAGAAGATTCTTCACCACTTCTTCAACATTCTTTGGGAAAATTATGGTGATCAATTTTGTCAAGATGTTTCTAAATCGTTTGGTGTAGTAAGATTTAGCTGACTTAGAGTAAGAGTCCCACTGGTATCTTCCATCATCTGAGAATTCTCTTTCACCAATTATCTTAAGATACTCATTCAGGTGCTGAATGTCATGGCTAAATGTAAAACTCTGGTTCGAGTTCTGTAAAAAATAACATATATTTTAGATTTAAATAATACATGTACGCTATTATAAAACAAAGTCTTAATTTTAAATGAAACCATCTGACTTGTGTACTTGTTTATTTTTTATTTGCCCGAACATTACTTGTAGGTGTTTAGACTCTATTAAAAGCAATGTCAAAGCCGTAATACAATTATCTCCTCCTCAACATCAGAGGCAAATTTTAATATGGGGCGAAATGACTTCATACCAATTGACTTGTGTACTTGTCATTTTTGATTTGCCAGAACATTACTCATAGGTATTTAGGCTCTATCAAAAGAGATGTTAAAAATTAGATTTCAAATTGATACATATTGATATATCAAATGATTAGATTCATTTGACACTTACTTTGACTGTTCTCATATTTTACTTATTGTCATATATTTCATGTAAATATATGTCTCTCTATTGTACTTACTTGAGAGAGGCATTCCATGCTACTTTCACAAGATGTCTGAGAAAGGCTACATGTACTTTCAGTATTTTCACAAGAAGTTTGAGTACTAATTGTATCTTCGGTAACCTAAAAATCATTACCAAGATATTGTAAATATTCCATATCATAAATTTTTGTAACATAAACATTTTAGAAAGGTTTAAAAAACCTCAGTACAATTGATACTTAGGAAAAGTGATACATATGTACATGTAGAATGGAATTGTAAAAAGTGTAAATGTGTCAAAATATATAGATGACAATTCAAATTCACTGAATAATTAACATATTTCTTTTAAAAGTGATGTTTCATATAAAAATTATATCAATGAACATCAATGCTATTTATACCACACACTGGTACACTTTACTTTTTGAGAATACTTACTGTAATGCTAGGTGGTTCCCTTGCTTCTGAGAGGTAAGACCCTTCCGTCTCAGTGGAAGTAGCTTGCTGCAGTTGCTATAAATTCAAAAACAGAATCAAATTTCAAATTGGTAGTTAAAATATGACACAAGAATAATAATAATTATATGTGTATTGGATCTCTCATGATTTGCGATGGTATGTAATTTTTATCCAACTTCTCCGGCCTTTTGGGCAGAGCTCAGAAAAACGCCTCGAATGCATTGAAATTACTGGATGTTAGAATTTTATATCATATACTTATAGAAAACATACCCTTTTCCGCCCTGTGTGATATAAACCGTAAATTTGCCTACCCGTGTGATATAAACACTGGGAGTGATGTATAAGATTTACAGGCTATATCACACCACTTTCCAGCGATCTTAGGAAGATTACATTAGGCCAAAAAAAAAAATGTGTGTTTCCAGTTTCCCGACCGACCCTATTTTTTATGAGCCTTCCCTAACACTTTTTATTCTAAATCCAGATTACCAACCGTAATTGGTTTAAACAATAGAGTCTTTACAAATCAGAGTTCAAAAAATGCTTGTAACAACTCAATAGAAAACACCACTTATCAAAACGTTTTAAAGATTTTTATGTGCAGATTGACAGCATGGATGAAAGTTATCCTTGATTATTTTAGCTAAATTATCAATGCAATAAATAGTTTCATACGGCAGTGATGTGTTATAAATAAATATAAAGATGTACAAGAAAAAAGCAGAGGCAAAGTTTTTTTTATTTTATTTCTGGGTGTGGAGACTGCAGACATCGTAAGTCTTTGAATAGGCCCAACAATCATTCACATTAATATGTAAACGGTGTGACCATTGGACCGAGCGCAGATTTTACAGGGTGCAGTTTGATTTTTGTAGAACAAAATTTATTTGAAACACATACAGTAGGTTCCGCTTGGTTGCCTACTCACATCGTTAGCCAAAGTTTAACTAAACGTCGCGTGCTCAGTCTACATTTTGATGTCATGTTTTAGATGTAAAACGTACACGTACAGAAATAGCCGAAGAGAATTACGTTATTCCGAACTTTATTTTCTTTCATTGTTTATCAATTTAATTAATATAAATGCCGCGGTAATAAAATTCAATACTTTATTCAGTATCGAAATACATTCAAGGTGTTTTTCCGAGCTCCGCCCGGAGGCTTGAGAAGTTGTGATTGGGTTCAGTGGAATTCAAAATAAAGATTGCTACTGAACCTTGTCTTTGTCTGATGTTGAACACTCCATGTAATGATCCTCTTCATTCTCATGTTCCTCTCTTATTTTCTTAAGACACATGGTACAGCATGCTACATGAACAATAAATTCAAAATAATTCAAAGCCTTTTAATTTATGTTGACAGATTGCCAAAATGGGTCTTTTTATATAAATAATTATTTTATTACCTAATAAATTTTGGAGAATCCTTTATGATCATACAATTCAAGTTAATCAAAGATATGTTAACATTAATTTTGATTTAAAAACTTTTTAAAATTAGCATTCTATTAAAATATGTGACAGAAACCATTATTAATTGCAGGTACATGACATGTGTAATGAACACAAGTTTAGTCTTTTTTATCAATATATTTAAATAAGAACTAATAATCTATAAAAGATACTTACGTGTATTCACAGGTAGTGTTATACCAGCATGACTAATCAAATGGATGATATCACTCTCCTTTAATCCCCTGCTTGCACTTTTTATATGCGTACGAATAGGAAGAGATCTAAGTCCATCTTCTCTGGTGTTGTCTATGTGAGGGTGGGAGCTTAGCAAACTTGGGATTTGACACAGCTTCCTTCTTGATCGTTTTGTATTTGATTTCAAATAAAAGTTAAAATGGCTCGTGCATATTTGATAGTTGTTGTATTTAGCGAATGCAACACAAGGTTTTAGGCCTACTTCAGATAAAATAATACAAACATGATCCGAGCTGAAATTCACGAGATGCTGTATTTCTTCAGAGCAGTCTAATTCACATCTCCCAACAAAGCTGCATTGCATGTTGGTTACTTTCTTTTGAAGTTATCAATGTAAGGTCATAAAAATACTGTAAACTGGTATAAAACTAGTCAAAACCAAAGGTTTGTATAAATATACTCCAGACGACATGCTTACAAATCGGACTGTTTTTACCTTCTTTCACTGTAGTCACTAGAGAGTTTTACAAAGGGCGATAACTCTTTTAGCCAAAACCAAGATTTTCAGAGTTTTTATATGCATTTCTTTTTCTTAATACACAAAACACATCTCCAAAACTAAAATAAATAATAAATACAGTATGTTTATCTTTAAATTATTGCTAAAATTTTATAAACTTATCTTGGGATTTTTCATAAAATGACACCGCATTGTTGATTGTTTAGCCTGTTTGCTATGGATGAACCCTGAAATGAATATTTGGGCCATAACCCCTATGATGTGTCTCAGCCAAATTTTTTTTTATGCAAAATAAATCTCATATACACTTTTAATTTTCCATATAAGTTTTATTAAATTTGGTGACATTTATTTGAACCCAATCTGGGGTCCTTACAGAGAATGGCTCATAAATACTAATATTAAAAAATGATGAGATTTTATTTTCTATCAAAATTAAAAAAATCAAAGAAAGACACTAAAATGAAGAAAACAAGTTTATTGAACAAGGAAATTGAATAACAAATACATTATACATGTAGCACTTAAATTCACAAATAATGACAACTACCCTGGTAACAAAAGTTCAAATCAAAGGCAAACCAATTCCAACCATGTATTCTCTCTCTCTCTCTCTCTCTCTCTCTCTCTCTCTCTCTCTCTGCTCTCGTACACAAAACAACTTCTTTCTTACTTTCCTCTTTCTTCTCTCACTCTTCAACACAATTCTCATCTTCATCACTGTCCGATTCATGAATGATGGCAGGGATGTTAGAGGCGTCTTCCAGTGATGCAGTCCAGTTTCGAACCCCCTTTAGTGAATTCTGATATCGTCCAAAAGAGAGATACTAGATAACATTGGTAACATGGCCACACATCCCAACAACTCTGGTGCCAGCTTTACATTTGCAAAACCATCCATCAACCACTCCATCACAGAAACTGACCCAGCATCTGTACTGTTTTTCGGATATATGTCTGCTTTAAAATTTGGCGCATAACAATCCAGGAATCTTGTCATTGATGAGGATTTCAAATCCACCTTCTGCGTCAGTGTGTTCCTGAGCATAGGAGAGGGCCATGCGCAGCTGATATACCCCGAGCGTAAGTTGGCGCAGTTCACTTTCATCATAGCATGGAAAATCTGGAGCTACATTCTCCACATCCACTTTTGACCAACGCATTCCTCTTCTATCCAGTCCCTCACCTTCAACACATTCCTGTAAAAAAAAACCTAATTATATATATGACAAAAGTCAGAATTTGTCCTACATCTAGATTTAAGCATGTCATTACATGGACGAAATTATTCAAGGAATATTAAGGAATCATTCTTTGAGTATTATGAGGTGATAATTTCGGTCTGGGCATGATCAAATCCAATTAGGCCCGAAGGGCTTTATGATAGATTTGATCATGCCCTGACCAAATTATCACCTCATAATATTCAAAGAATGATCCCTTATTATACCCCCGCTCCGAAGGAGCGGGGGTATACTGTTTTACCCTTGTGTGTCCGTCCGTCTGTCTGTCCGTCCGTCCGTCTGTCTGTCTGTCCATCCGTAACAAAAATTTCTGTCGCATTTATCTCAGCAACTATTTATCGCAGATGCTTGAAATTTTTACACAGTGTTTGTTAAGGCATGCCATATCGTGGGATATATTTTTGTACTAATCGGACGTCAACTTCCTGTTAAATGACGACTTTGCTTATTTTTTATCCAAAATTTTCAAACAAATTTTTGTCAAAGATTTCTCAGCAACTGTTTATCGCAGATGCTTGAAGTTTTTACACAGTATTTGTATAGGCATGCTTAATCATGGGATGTATTTTTGTACCAATCAGACGTCAACTTCCTGTTTAATGAGTACTTCGTTTATTTTTAGCCAAAATTTTCAAACAAATTTCCGTCAAAATTTCTCAGTAACTATTTATCGCAGATGCTTAGAATTTTAACACACGATATGTTTTGGCATGCCATTTTGTGGAATATATTTTTGTATCAATCGGACGTCAACTTCCTGTTAAATGACGACTTAGCTTATTTTTTAACCAAAATTTTCAAACAAATTTTTGTCAAAGATTTCTCAGCAACTGTTTATTGCAGGTGCTTTAAATTTTTACACAGTATTTGTATAGGCATGCTTTATTGTGGGATGTATTTTTGTACCAATCGGGTGTCAACTTCCTGTTAAATGAAGACTTTGTTTATTTTTAGCCAAAATTTTCAAACAAATTTCCGTCAGAGATTTCTCAGCAACTATTTATCGCAGATGCTTGAAATTTTAACACACTATTTGTTTTGGCATGCCATATTGTGGGATATATTTTTTTTTCTCATACGTGTGGTGTATATTACCCGTGTGATAAACCTTTGCTATATCACACGGGTGATGCTATATCAAATACTTCCAGTCCGAACTATTTTTGACACTACCCCTCGCTTCAACGCTTCAGTGACCTATTTTCGGAGAGTTGCTAGTACTTTCAACATAACTACAGCATATATATAACAAAAATTGATTTAAAATGGATTTTGTGAAAGATTTAACTTAAAAATATGAAGGAAAACACATAATCTGATAATTGCGTAGCATAGGCGTCGGAAACGGGGGGATATTGTGCGGGGGGGGTTACCCCCCACTTTTTTTGCAAAGTTACAGATAATCTTTACTACAAGACCCTTTTTTCTGTGCTTTTCAAGATTTTTGATAAGTTTAGCCCCCTTCCAACTTTCAATTTGCTTTGGGAAGTTTATAAAACTGCAAATCACGTTATCTATCAAAGTGTCCATCCTAAAGACGCGATAAAAACAGAGCGCTCTGGTTGTGTTTATCAAGAACTTACCGAAATAATGTTTCAAAGGACTTATTCACTTTTGTCAATTTCTAATAATAAGGCTAGTGTTTGTTTTATAAAGCCTCAACAAAGGTTCCTCGTTCGAGTCAATTCAAACTAACGAGCATTCGCAACTTCGTGTATGTCAACAATATTCAAGTCTTCTGACTGATCAGTATTTCCATTTAATCAAGTGAATAAGCTCTAAGAAAAATTATTCATAAGCACTCATGTATAATATGCACCCCCCAAAATTGACGAAAAATTGGCGAAAAAACACCAGGTCCTATGTATAACACGCACCCAAAAAATGGCAAAATCAATGGCCGCCATTTCCCCCCAAACTGTCATTGTTTCATGATAATTTTATAATCCATGCGCAATCTCTTTAATTTTGTGATCGTGACATAGCATAGCAATTATTGTAATTTCGTGATCGGAACATGGTCCAAGCGACATTATAGTCAAAGTTACTATATTTTTCTTAAAAAGGATGGCATGATTTACATGGGCGGTATCAAATACCATTAGACTCTTCGTAAAGAGAGTGGAGAAGTTGAAGATCATCATATTACGTAGAGAATACCAGCAACTGAGCTTAGTGCTTAAAAGTAATAATGTTTGCAGATATAAACCAAAACAACATCAAAAGAAATGATTTAATTGATTAATTATAGTCAAACTGTCTCATTGATTGTTGTTAAATAATCATTCTGAAGAAACGTATATATGTCGTATATCGTCGTTATCAAGTCGTACACATGATCGATGTATTTTTAACAGTGTCTATGTAAAGCAATAACATTTAACTGCATAACTGGACACGAAGTAATCAAGTTTAACAAAATCAGAATAATCGCTAATCTTCATGCACTTGAAAACACCCTGTGAAGTTTGACACAAGACAGGTGCATGCTTCTGACACCGGAAATTGTTTAACAAACATTGACCACGCGCCGAGTCAACAGGTGACTGTTTACGTAATGGCGAATGCACTGGCGATATTTCAATATTTTTGATGCTAGAAATAGTGTTGAGAGAGTATAAATATTTTAATACATGGAAATAAAACTAAGAATAAGGTATTTCTGATGCAGTAAATTTAGTATACATCCATACAACTTGCATTACACACTATATCGGCAGTCACTACTCCTGTGGTATCAAGAATCACGGCTTGAAAAATGGGGTAAAATTTTAGTCCTATGTACAACATGCACCCCAACTTTTGATCAAATTTTGGCTGAAAAAAAGTGTGTGTTATACATGCGACATTACGGTATTACAAGTTACCTTTGTCACTACTCTTGATAAGTTAGAATCAAGAGTTGAGAGCAGCTTCTATCCCAGTTTCATAAATGCTGGCATCTCTAACTTTATCCCAACATCTTCCAGAACATCTTGGGCATCTCTCACTGAAGCCACGGTCCACTACAAACACATCCTCCTCTTGAAGCCAGTTCCTGAGTTCCTCAGCATTATGGTAAATCATGTGCCTCAGTATGCTGGCGTCATTGTTCTTACTGTCTGCTAGATAGGGGCCAAGAACTGACACAATGTACCCAGTCGCTGTCACCACAATCATGGGTTTCACAAGAGGCCTATGTTTGTGAATGCTATATGATCTATGAGCAAAAGCAAAATTTGAACTTTTCTGTATGTACACATATGTTCAATCGAGAACCAAAATTGCTGGATTTGATGTAATGTCTTTAGTCATGAGATTTCTGGCCAGTTGTCGGGTGTGGTTCTGGATCACCTCCTCACGTGTTATGTGGTTAAATCCAAGATTGTGTGGCACAAAGTCTCTCATAAGTGATGTTCATGCAGAAACTATAGCTCGGCGAACCTGGAATACATCATATTTAATTAATGAAAATCTCCTTTATCAGATAATAAAAAAAAACATAAGTAAAAATATGTTAAAATTTTTTTATTTTCATATTGATCAATTATAAAATTCTTACTTGAAATTTAGTCCTAATTCCTCTATGAAAAGTCCTGGTATTTTTCAAGAATAATCCCATAACATTTCTTGTTAAAATGTTCTAGAACCACTAAAAATGTACCATTATTGATCTGGTGCAGTTCAAGAACGTTAAATTTTGTTAAATGAGACAACACTGGAAGTGTACCAGAACAAAGGAGTTCAAGAACAGTAGCATCAATCAACAGTTCTAGAACATCAGAATCAGGGATTGATCTGGAACAAAAATTACAGAGTTGTTCGTGAAGAAACACTCAGGAATTGTTCTAGAACGTTAAATGAGACATGGATTTTCAACAGCATTTAACGTTCTAGAATTAAATTTCTTGAACTGTCCTAATTACATCTTTTTCCTGAATTGTTCTAGAACAGTTTCAGCCCTACCAGTTATGATCTAGAACACTTCATTCACTGTTCCAGCATTTTAATACTGATGGAGTTCATGACCTGTTCTACAGCATTCCTGACAGGTCCCAAATCTGTTCAAGAGAAACATTACCATTTTCACCTAATAGTCACTGAAACCTTCTTTAATGTCTTGGTTACTATCCGCCATTTCTCACAGGATACCTGCTGTAAAAAACTGAAAGAGACTAGGTTTTCATTTTTACATTATTTTAATTACACAAACTCGTCTTCAAAATGTTCAAGTTTTAAGATACATTTAAGATACATTTAAGATACAGGTTTAGATCATTTGTGAACTTGCTACACGACTCTTACGTCTTTCCATTTTCAAAAAATTGTCAAATTTTTTTTTGAAGACCTCAACACTTATTTCGCACTTTCTCATGATGGCTGTTTGCACAATCTCTAACTTAATAGCATTCAATGGAGGTTTAGGGTTATCTCTTGAATTCACAGTTTTCTTCCCTGTCCTTGAACAGTTGAGGAGATCCTCGTTTTCAAAAACTTTGTAGACCAAAGTACGGAGGATAATCCCAACATCTTTACTTGATAAATGTGATACACACTGCAACAGTTCCTCCACACTTGGGCCATCAGATGCTGCCTGAGGACTGCTGCTTGGCCCAGGAACTGTGTGTGGGGCCACATCTGCAACGGAAGCCCGTAGCTTTTTTTTGAGGTGCCTTACCTCTCTTTCCAGAGCTTCATACTTTTTCTCCAACTTTCTTACTTTGCTGAAGAGAAAATGTAAACAACAATACATGTTTGTATGTCAACAAATTCAATAAATATTTACACAAATGTTAACAAATAATTATTAGGGCTGTCATGGTTGAGACATTTTTATGTTCGGTTCAGGGTACAAAACTTCGGTTGTTGGTTTTTTTTTATTAGTTTTATTTTATATGATGAAACTAGATATCTTTATAAATTCAAGAATTATTTCTCTTTAAGAAAACTTCAGTATTCCCACATTTTTTATTCCTTTCCACATGATTCACTATTATCAATATCAGGTGGTTAAAATATCATTAATAAAAATAAAAACCAGTCATAGCAAACAAATTCTGATTTGTAAAACATAAAAAAAAAAAAAAATGAAGTCCGGAAAATAAAAACCGAACGAAACTGTGGGTGTTTGAACCGCAGTTAACCAGCTTTTTCGGTTAACCGTGACAGCTGCACTTATAATTATATCTGTATTTTCATTTGTAATAAATAAAACACTTAAAAATTGACCATTAACTTCAGTGTAAGAGAATGTCAGCACGATTTAAACAAATCCACACCGCCCCAAAATTCTATTAATGAGAGCAAAGAAGTACACTGTGGAATTCTAGACCTGGATATTTTCAATAATAAGTTAAGGAAGGAGTGCATGTGGGAATTTCACATCTGTTAATACAGTGTATGTAAAAGTTAATACTTTAAATAAATTTAATATCAAATATCCCCTGGCCTTCCCAACTGCTTTTTTTCCTCTTACTATACTGAAAATGATTTCATACTTTACCTAGATAAAGAAGGTGGGGTTGGACTTCTTGAATGTCTTTTTGCTTCAGGGGTAACTTGCAAAGGCATTTCTACAGTGGTGTCGACAACATCACTTGCTGTGGTGTCTGTATCTGGTGTTGATTCTCCAACTGGTGGCATTTCTGCAAGTAATTTATACCACAATTCATTATGATTGGCACTTACATTTATCTCAAAGAAAAAAACAAACACTGGCGACAAAACGTGAATATATTTCTCCTGCTTTACCATGAAGGCAACAAGCTTTAAAGTAACATGTAGATATACATATCAGATTATTTTAGCGTCATCTTTTTCCTGGGAATTTGCATCTAGAATACTGTATCATTTAAATGTGATATCCAATTTTTCACTTCTTTGCAGAAATTAAATTTCTGCAATGCAATTATACTTGCGAATGAAGAAAATGGATACACACAGAAATTAAATTCCTGGTAGACCTATATGGTATGAAATAATGCAAACCTTCATTGATAGTTGATAAGTCACTAGTACTGTCATAATTCCGCTGAACATCCCGCTGAACAACTGTAAATAATAAATTGAAGAAAAAAAAATTATACCTCAAACTTAAGATTAAATTAATTTTTAAATTAGATTTAAAGATCTAGATTTTTTTAAATATAGTATGGTCAGTAAAAAATATCCTTAATGGCCTGAATTTTTACTTGTTTTAGGTTTGAATTAATTTGAATAACTGATTTGATTATCTTGTAGTCCTGGAGAAGGAACTTGCATTCTTTAAAATATAAAAATAACAGTCAAGCACTTTACCTTCTGGCTCTAAGGAATATGTTGCCTCTTCTTCATCTTGGCGAGACGTGCTTACTGTAGATTTGTCTGAAAATTTTTGTTGTTCATTAGTATGACATATTTTATATAAGTATATCCAATATTGCAGACTTATCATATTGAAAGTAACCTTTAACATTAAACCGAAAGTTTTGGGTATTTAATAATGTAGCTAAGTGCAATACAAACCCAAGTTTCCCTCTACAACAGGAACATCATCACTGTAAGTATACTTAAGTGGAAACTTCCCGTCCTTGCTCTTTGACTGTAATGATGCTCGATCTGCTGCAAACAGTAAAGAGAGTAAAATTTAGGGTTGCAAATAACCACTTGCCCACTGCAAAGGCAAGTAAATTTTAAAGATAGCAACTGAAATTGGATGCAAATGGTTAGTGTATCTTTGAATATTTTTCCTTTTCCATCACTATACTTTTCCTTACTTCAACCAATTGCTTAAATCATGATATTTCTTCTTGAAGTTAATGCAATCTTAAATTAAGAATTATAATTTGTAACCTAATCCTCTGACACAAATTGTTTGTCTGCATGCATGATCTTGAAATGCTTAAGTTAAAACAACTCTCTAATATCCATAAAACCCAGAAAATCTTAATATGATTTCATTAAATATAAATTCTATATTCACTTGCATTAGTCACAGGTGGGTTGGGGGCTCCTCCTCCCCTACTTTAGAAATATGAAGGGGGGGGGGGGGATATCTCCCTTACCCTTGTTTGGTCAGAAAAGTGAGTATGTCCAGAAAATGTAGAATATTTGTATGAAATGGCCTGTTTTTTCTCATAAAAGGTCTCAACAATCAACATTGAACTGGATAACACTTTCCAAAGTGTGCTTCCCCACTTTTTGGTTGGTTTTTGGTAACTACACCCAATGACCTTCACTAATTTTTTTTTTACTTTTTTGGCGCCAAAGTCGGAGACGTACTCAGCTGACCCCCCCCCCCCCTTCAAATTTGTGACTTCTACTTGATATTATATGATACGTCTGTAAATAATTGAGATGATCATTTCTGCGTTTTGAAATTGACGAGTTTGAATCAATATTCACATTTCCAGAGCAGATTTTTTATGAATGCATGTACTTACTACTGATTTCTGAAATCCTCGCCTTGTACGGTTTTTTACCATATGTGGCAGTAATGAATTCCCCTTCTCTGTATTCCAGCACAGGTTTACGTGGTTCTTTCACTGTCTCTAAGTTAATTAGGCTAACAAAATGGTCTTCCCAGTGAACAATAGCAAATCTAGCCATGTCTCCTGCGTTCGATGAAAACGCGCGTACAACTTTTTCCGCCAATAAATTGAGCCAATCACGTTGCGAGATACATTTGGCAGTGACGAATACATCAAATCTACGTCGCACTTACGTTTTGACACAATAAAAGTTTATCTTCAAGAAGAAGAATTTAAACCACCCTGATTTGTGAAAAGATGGCAGCGAATGAAAAGTTGAAATGGTGCCAGAAAGGAAGGAACGATTTTGAATGCCTCATATGTAATAGAAAATTATCATCAAAGCAGCGTGTCTTCCTTCACCTCAAGGCTGTCCATCGGTTATGTACGTATTTAAATTGTTCACAATATAGACAGTAAATTACATTAGTAATATTAATATAATAGCTGAAAAAGTGCATCCCGCTTTATATAATTGAGTTTCACACCTATTTTACATGCTAGCCCCCCCCCCCCCCCCCCCCCCCCAGTAGCTTTTATAAACACTCACTTCCAAAATCACTTTAAAATTTAACGACAGTCCTGACCAGACGTGACAAAATTATTTACGCCTCACTGCACGTGGCTTGGGTAAGTGACATCGCTGTGTGGTGGGTACTAAAGTTCTAATGAGTTTTAATATATAAATCCTTTAATTTCTATTTTAAAATACTTTCTTAGTAATGGAATAAATTTTACATGGCTTATCACCCATTAGATGCCATGCATTTGACATAAGTAGAGACTTACTCTTTTAAACATGCCTTTATTTCATAGGGAAAATGTGCCAAATCAACCCCAAAAATATTGAAATGTTAGTTATAGATTTGTGCTTTATTTTGTTTAAAAAAAAAAACCGAATTGTCTGATGAATGCCTTAGTAGATTTCGTCAAAACCGGAAGTACAGGAAGAAAACAAAAATGAAAGCATGTCAATCCATCGGAAGCATGTTGGTGGATCTGTGCAATTTTCCAAGCTTGTTAAAGTAATTTTTTTAAATGAAATTAACTTTTTTGAAGCATTAAAGATTAATTTATAGAACAGATCATCAATTGCAGTGGACATTACCCTTTCTAAAAATATATACAGTAGTAATACAGAACGTAAATAGGCACATGTCATACTCACATTTAATTTATTTAGCTAGGTTCGGTTATTATAGTCCGGTTGATATAACAATTTTGCCTGGCAAAATAACTTTTATACTAAGCCATGTCCACTGTATTTCAAATTCATCAAACCAAATTTACCATGTTTACTTACCATTCCCCCCCCCCCTTTTTTGTATACAGAAAATAAATATGTACGTAATTGTCATCGTAGACTGCACCATGTGAAAACCATGAAATAATAAAACTGTAGATGAGCATATAATTATACCCTTCTCCAGCAAAGAAAACACAAAACTTTTACTTGTACATGTACATTTTGTTGTAAAAACATGTTTATGTTTTAACAGCCTCAGAGAGCAATGACACAATAAAAGAGTACAGAAAACAGGACTGTTGGAAAAAGTCAGATGATGGAAAATATGAGTGTTCTGTCTGTAAGAAAAAACTGGCCTCAAAACAAAGAGTGTTGATGCATCTTCATGGGGTGCACAGAATGAGTAAGTTTATTGATGTTTAATCACAAAAGAGTACAAACCATACTTTTTAGTAAAGTTTTCCCTCTCTGAAGGAATTCAAATTCCACTGTAACAGGTTCTCACATGTAGATACATGTATTTTAACACAGGTTACACTATTTCAGCAGTCAACTACCATGCTGATTAAATTGTGAAGATTTTATTCTTCCTCAAATTATCAGGTTGGGCACACACTACCAAACTGTGGTCTTACACTCATTTGGTGGGTTAAACACCCATATCAGTATCTACTGACTGTATGGGAGTCAAATGATGATTTGTTCAATATACCCCTGCACTGATTTGAACGGCACATAATTCTAACTGGTGAGGATTAAAATACAGATATTACTCAATCCTAAGAAGGAAAAAAATTGGATATTCAATGTGAAATGTTTTGCGCCAGGTCGTTCAAATATTTGACAAAACCGTCATTAATGTAAACAAGTGCAACTTTTTTCCTCTTTTCCAAACATTGTTGCACCCGTCCATCATGTTTCTTACTTTCAATTTCGATCATCCGGGCAACCTTTTAAGCAATTTGAACCCGATGAACAGTATAATCTACTATGGATGAGAACTGGTGCTAATTTTCTATTAGGAAATAAATGGAAAGACATAGTGTTTGTTTTTGCTTTGTTTAATTTTGTATATAAATGCTTTATTCTTTGTAAAATATGATATCTAACGAGAGAATGATATTTTAATGGCATAAAATGACCAAAAAGATTTAAAAAGTGCTTTTAAATAAACTTCTCAAAAGTGACAACACATGATAAGGTAGAAAGTTTGCTCAACGAGACACAAATATTTTTTTTTTCATATGAGTAAGAAATTCAACGGCTTCTTACATGTACTGGTATCTTTATTACCAAGTTCCGCAGTAATGGAAAATAGACCGCACTGCCTTTATTTTGGGAGGTATATGTTCAGTAAATTTCCCCAAAACTTGTGCAAATGCGCCTTCGCTTTGTTTACATTTTAATTTTAAATTGAAGAGAAAAGACTACTATATGGTCAGTAGATACCTACTCCGATATGGGTGCTTGAACCACCAAACCATTTGATGGTGTGTGCCCAACCTGGTTATTTTACACATGTCTAATATGAAAATGTTGATCCTACTCTTTTAGCCCCAGTAAGGAGAGAAAAGAAGAAATACAAACATGACAAGACTGAATCTGTTCCACGGTCTACTGCATACAGATGGGAAAGAAAGAAATCTGGGGAATGTGCAAATACATCAGCTAAAAGGATTCTATTTCGAGACCCCAGTTCCACAACTGGAAGTGCGTACTTTGTATTTCATTATATATATATATATATATATATTTACTTTCTTGAGGTGAATATAATGGTTAAGCTACCCTTGGATGAATGATACTGAGCAAACCAGAAGCTATTCTTGAAGAATGATACTCATCAAAGATAGCTGAACCACCATATTCACATCAAGAAAGTAAACTGTCTCATTATATGATATCCAGTAATTATCAGTAAAAGATAATCTAACTTACTTGCACCATTGTGCTTGTTAATGTCGGCTGTTTTGTGAGGTGGCGCTATACAGAAACAATAGCTCTCTGTGTACACTGGTTTGAAATGTTATATGTACCTTATCATACTTTAAAAGTTAATAACATTAGAGTTTTGTGGAAATTTAAATCAGATTGAGCCAATCACAGCACAGATAATAACGAGTCAATATAAAAATAGGTTTTGTATTCAGCAATACTTTTGCCAGCCTTTTTGGGTGGTTAATTAAAAAAGAATTGAAACCTGAATAAGTGAAATGACCTCAGTACATACAATTTTTCTGTTATTGATGTTTAAGTTCTTGTTTATAAAATACACCAACTGGATTCAGGGAAACATCCAGGTATCATGTGCCCCTTAAATTGAAAACATAATGGAACATTTAATCTTGGCAGAAAATAGATTTGAGTGTGGAACAAATTCAGACTTGAAATCAAAATTAGTTCAGTTGCAATTATTTACTATTTCTTTAATGAATTTTTCAGATGAAGACTTGAGTGTAGATCCTGTAGAATTGCCTGGAAATGATTCAGGTTCCAGATTGGATGATTCAAAAACTGAAAAGTTTGTGGTTGCCCAAGAAAAAACAACAGATCTTTCCTTCTCTGAGCTACTACCAGTGCTATGTTCAGACACTTCTAAAACCACCTGTGGAACAGAAGAGAAAATGTTATTGGATGGTGAATTTTCAAACACATATGGTTTAAAAAAATCAAGTAGTAATGCATCCATCCACAGTGTGCAGGACTTTGAAACAGTGCCCCCAAATTTCACATCGTCCGACTCTGAAGACACAGAATTCTTAGATTTCAATTTACCTGACACTGATGATTCAATCCATAGTGTGCACGACTTTGAAACAGAGCCCCCAAATTTCACATCGTCCGACTCTGAAGACACAGAATTCTTAGATTTCAATTTACCTGACACTGATGATGCAAAATCCTTAGATTTCAGTTCCTCTGACTTTGATACTGACAGTGACCATGATACAGCTTCCAAAAGTGATGCGGACGATTTAGAATGCCATTTAGACATGCCAGAAAAAGAATACCAGGCACTGTCGTTGCTATCTTGCTTTTTGAGAAATCAGTTTTCAGCAAGTGCCAGTAAAGATATTGTTGAAACACTTAGAGAAATTTTTCCTAAATTGAAAGAAATAAACACATTGAACTGGGATGAAATGTTATCACATATTGACAATACTTCACTGAAGGAAATTCACTATTGTGAACTTTGCACAAAAGTTTTCCCTGTTGAGAACGAAAATGTCTTTCATTGTCAAAGTACAGATTGTGAGGGACTTCGTTACAAAGGACCCTTGAGAAACCAAAACAAAACGTCAAGACAGCCAAGACAGAGCTTTGTCTTTGCAGATGTAGGCAAACAATTAACTGATCTACTTCAAACACCTGGTAATTTTTGCTCAGACATTTAATTCAGTTCCCCAGTTACCATTTTGAACTTTCCGATATCAACAATCTTCAAAACATTGACAAATGAAAATAATCATTCCTAAAGTGACGTTTAAAGTTAATCATAAATCATCCAAATTGTATTTTTATAGATCTTCTCAAAAGATTTTGATAAGTGTGTTACGAGCAAACTTAAACTCTGCATTAATTTGCATTTTATTTCTTTGTAGGAATTTGGGAAGATATTCAAGCGACCAAAAAAAGTGCCTTTGAAAGGCTTAATTCTGGATCTAGCATATTAACAGATATTGTAGACGGGCAAGAATACAGAAAATTAATGAAAGATGGATTTCTCAAAGAAAGTGAAAACTTGACAGCAATTTTCAATACAGATGGGGTAAACTTGTATTCATCTTCAAAAATTGAGCTATGGCCAATATTTTTAGCTATAAATGAACTTAGCCCCGCAAAGCGTTTTTCACGGGAAAACATTCTTCTAGCAGCAATGTGGCAGGGCAAAGGTAAACCACCTTTTCATGAATATTTTAGAGAATTTAGCAGTCATTTGAATGCCTTGTATACCAATGGTGTTGAAGTTTTTATTGATGATGATAGTTTTCATGTGAAGTTGAAGATCATATGTGGTATAATGGATTTACCTGCAAAGGCGGAGTTACTCAACATGTCATACTTCAATGGACCCTTTCCTTGCATTACATGTGAGGAGGAAGGAAAGACAGTAAAACAAGGTAAAGGAACAGCTAGATGTTTACCTTATAGATCTCCTGATGACAGAAGTATGGAACGAAGACATGAAGTTGTTATTGAAAATATGAGATCTGGTAGCCCAAAGAGTCGTTCTAAAGGATTTAAAGGAAAATCAGGGATCTCTTATTTAAAAGACTTTGATCTTGTGTCAGGAATTGTACCAGACTATATGCATGGAGTTTGCTTAGGTGTCACCAAAACTCTAATGTGTAAGTGGTTCTCATCAAAAGGGAAAACAAATGAATTTTTTATAGGAAATCACATAGAGGAAATTTCTCGAAGAATGCAACAATTCAAACCTCCACACAGTATTGAGAGGCTTCCCAGAAATCTTGAAAAAAACTACCAACACTTTAAGGCCACTGAGTTGCAAACTTGGCTGTTGTATTATGCATATCCTTGTCTTCAGGACTTTCTTAAAGATGAATATCTAGAGAATTTCTTGTGTCTTTCAGAGGGGATTCACATTTTACTAGGAAATGCAATATCAGAAGAGTCTCTGACTAAAGCAAAATGCCTGTTGCAGCAGTTCTATGCATCATTTGCTAGATTGTATGGGGAAGGATCTAGTGGCCTCAACATTCACAATACAGGATCACACTTGTGTGACTTTGTTAAACTTTGGGGTCCCATATGGTGTTGGAGTTGTTTTCCTTTTGAGGACATAAATGCAATGCTGCTTAATTCTGTTCATGGTACAGGAGTTGTGTTAAAGCAGGCCATGAAATACCGTCAGGCCCAACTGTGCATCAGAAGGAAAGGACTTCAGTTAAAAAAATGTAATAGCTGGAAGGTAAATTACATGGCATCAAATTGTGCTGTAGCAGGAGCTATGCAGGTACTTCAACAACATGAATTAGAAGATTCCGTGAAAGCAAATCTGATTAATTTGTTACAGGAAAACTTCCTGGATAAATTAAAGAAACTGAACAGAGTTGTTGTTAATGAAAAGCGTTTCTACTCGGAGCAGTACACACGTATGCAAAAAAGAATCTGTACAGTTGTTCTCTTCAGAAATAATGAAATTGGCAAAATCAAGTACTTCGTGTTCTGTAATTACACTGATTCTGTGTACGCTGTTCTCCAAAAATTGGAAAGAATTCCAGAAGGACAAGAAAACCATTACATACCAGTTACATTCTCACAAGAAATTGTTGTGTCCAATGTTGAGAACCTGATAGAGGTTTTAGTTTATCTTGATTTACAGGATGTAAATAGGAAATATGTGATAAAGATGCCCAATGGCTATGGCCATGCCATATTCAAGTGATTGCGTGATGCTATTTTCTTATTAATTAAAGTACGGACAGAGGCAAACTTAATGCAGTGTATTGAATTTCCACTGAAACAGAATAAATACTCATTTATCAGGATCCAATTCAAATTACCAGACTTAAACAGTTAAGGTAATTTTTGACAAAGGACTTTTACTTTGATGCTGCAGTGAAACATTTATGATACATCGGAATAGTGATATGATGACAAAATAAAATTTAAACATTATAATGTTCTGTCACTGTTCATACGTGTATTTGAATCAGCTGTGATTTTGGATCAAGCAATAGAGAATTTATTGCTTGCACTGAAAATTCTATTGTATGTTCATTTAACAGAAAACTTATTATCACAAAATCTATACCTGTGAAATTTCAAAAATGTATATTGAGAATTACACGGTGTAGATTGTCATAGCGTGCATTTGCTATTGAAAGTCATTGATCATTTTAACAACTTAACACTGCTAAAAACAAAATCTTTGAAATTGTTTTACATGTAGTGATTGTTAGATGAGATTCTAGAAAAGTTCCACTTCTGTTCTTTATATTTTTGGAACAATTTTGGGGTTTGAATTCTAGAAAAGTTCCACTTCTGTTCTTTAAAATATTTTTTGAACAATTTTGGGGTTTCAATTCTGCTAATTAGTTCATGAAAAACCCTTATTTACTAATCATACATTTTGTTGAACAGTTCTGGAACATATTGCTATTTTTTTAGTTCTAAACTTGTTCCACATTAATTCACTTGTCTGATATAGAACAGTTTTGGAACAATTGTTCCATTTCTTAGTGTCAGAACTGTTCAAAAAACATTCTGTTACATTTCTGGTTTAAAAATCGGATTCTTAACATCCCACAAAAGTTCCATAAAAAATCTGAAATTTTTCCTCAAGTATTTCAAGGATTATAGTTCCAAACAACCTGTTAGGAACAGTTCAAGAACTGTTCTAGCCAAGCAAGAACAGTTCTAGAACACTAGAACATGTTTTCGCAGGGGACATTGAAACAAAACAGCAAGCAATTTGTTAGAAAGAGCTGATCTAAGTTTCATCAGGAGGATGGCAATACATGTCCTCTTGCTCCGATTTCTAGTTGAGTTGATGCTGGTAACTGACAATACAATGTCGTGAAATTCCTGTCGAGAAAATCCTGTCAGCACTCTATACTCATCGTCATTCATACAGCTTTCATCATCAAAGTCAAGCCTTGACTGTTGGAATGCCTTCTCTCGCAAGTCCTAAAAAATGAAATTATTATCATCGTTTACATGCTACATCATCATTGTTGTCATCAACACTATCACAATTCTCCTCTTCATCAACATTAATCATTACTTTAGTTTTACATTATTATGTATCTTGATTTCATGCAAATTGTTGATACCTTTATGAGACTGAGGATGAATGTTTTGTTGAGCGTTGTGCTTTCATTGGTCCTGATCTGCTGCATAGCGGCATCAACCATTTTCCCGATGTTGCACACAGCATCTTGCTCCAGATGGAATGATGATTTCTCTCCTTATAAACACTAACAGCCGAACATGATGGGAAACAGTCACAAGCTTTGGTCCTGGTGTCTTGCAAACAAAGCAGTAACCATGGCTCTGTGGTGATGATGGAAAAGGCAAGGGTACAGATGGGGGACTTGGGAATGCATGTTTTGGACGCTTCTGCTTGGGTGACGCAAATGTTGGATCCTCTGTTTCCTCTTGGGGAGCTATTCTCGGGAACATAGATTCCCTTGTCACTGAATCTTTGACTTTCCGACACTTATGACGACACTTGTTACAGAGAACATCTGTTTGAACTTAACATTTAAGGAAAAATGTTTGCATAATATTAACAGAAATGTACTAGCTGGGCGTCTTTCATCAGGAGGGGCCTTTCTATTTCAAAGCACACATCTAGATTGTTTCTCATCCATCCTTAAAAAACAAAAGGTGATATTAATAAGCTTAGTATTAATCACACACATTTGATTTCTGATTTTTTTTCAAATATACATGAAGAGATATTAGATATGATTTAACTAAGGATCCTCAACACCCTGTGAATGATTTTTATGACAGCTTAAGTACATCACAACATGGCTTCCATCTACCAACCTGCAGGTCATGAGTTTGAATTCTGCCCTGACTTTTATTTTCACAAAGAATAAGTAAAATTTAAAAAAGCTGAATTTTTTTTTTTGGAGGGGAGGGGGGTCATTTTTAAGTTAAACCCATGCTGAAAATCCATATCTTTAAGTTACTTAAAAAAAATGGGCTGGTATGCAGAACTTATACATGTACCTAGGGTATGCTGAAGACCCTGAATACTTATATATATTGATATATTCAATTATTCGTTTATAATCGATTTTTTTTTATCAGTAAAATGAATCGTATGCTTAAATATTTAAGTTTAATAATGCCCATCAGCTCTATATTCTAGTACACCCCCCCTCCCCCGTTCATAAAAGACATTCAACATTTTTGTGATTAACATTGTTTACAGCATCCATAACAACCAAAATGGCATCCCCTCCGTCGGAATGGCTCGGTTTTATCTGGATTGTGTTTTTATTATTGTGTTAATTAACAGATAAAAATGCTCTTACACAAAAAAAAATGGATGATTATTGACCGAAATTTGACCGAAATTTGATCTCATTTTTGCTTCAATAGACGAAATACGAGAAGTGGTTACTCCAAATTGCATTACGATTAGCGACTATCTAAAACTAAAATTGATATTTGAACCCTTCTGACAATGTCGCCCAGGACGAAACTTTCAGGATAAGTACATGTACACGTTGCAATTAATTCTTCTTGTACAGAAAATCATCCCGGGCGACGAGGTCGAGGTGATCAATTTAACTCATTTACATCAGATTGACCAGTAAAAAGGCCATAAAATGGCATATCGCCATTACTTTGATGGATCATTTCCTACGCATGCGCATAAATGGGCCAATTCTAACATGGTATTACAAGTTATTATGACCTCCTCTTTATATTATATGCGGACAACATATCGGAATCGCAATATATTTTTTCCCATAAAAAAAACGTGCCAATTCTTAAGGAGACCGTACCTAGTTCTTCTCTTTACCTTCTAATAATTTTACAGTTTATCAGCTCTGTTTATTACTGCAATGACTAAACTGTAATAAAATGTCAAAATTGTGGAACCTTTCTTTTACAAAACTACTGTAATACCAGTTAAAAGGGGAGATAATCAGAAATTAATGAGAATTTTGAGACATTTTCAAAAATCTTCTTCTAAAGAACCATTAAGCCAGGAAAGCTGAAACTTGTGTGGAAGCATCCTCAGGTAGTGTAGATTCAAAGTTGGGAAAATCATGACCCCAGGGGTAGGGTGGGGCCACAATGGGGGGGTCATAGTTTAACAAAGGGATATATAGAGTAAATCTTTTAAAATATTCTTCTCAGAAACTGATCAGCTGGGAAAGCTAAAACTTGTGTGGAAACATCCTTAGGTAGTGTAGATTCAAAGTTGTGAAAGTCATGATCCCCTGGGGTAGGGTTGGGCCACATGGGGGGGGGGGGGGTCAAAGTTTTACATAGGAATATATAGAGTAAATCTTGAAAACTATTCTTCTCAGAAACTAATCAGCAAGGAAAGCTGAAACTTATGTGGAAGCATCATCAGGTAATGTAGATTCAAAGTTGGGAAAATCATGACCCCTGGATGTAGGGTGGGGCCACAATTGGAGGTCGAAAATTCACAAAGTAATATATAGAGTAAATCTTTAAAAATCTTCTTCTCAGAAACTAATCAGCCAGGAAAGCTGAAACTTGTGTGAAACATCCTCAGGTAGTGTAGATTCAAAGTTGTGAAAATCATGATTACCGGGTGTAGGGTGGGGCCTTAATGGGGGGTCAAATTTTAACATAGGAATATGTAAAGTAAATCTATAGAAATCTTCTTCTCAGAAACTAATCAGCCAGGAAAGCTGAAACTTGTGTGGAAGTATCCTCAAGTAGTGTAGTTTCAAAGTTGGGAAAATAATGACACCCCCGGGAGTAGGGTTGGGCCACAATGGGGGGGGGGGGGGGGGGCAAAGTTTTACATAGGAATATGTAGAGTAAATCTTTATAAATCTTCTTCTCAGACACTAATCAGCCAGATGATTCTATATAAATGTTAAGACTTTGGCCCCAGGACAATTCTTCGACTCACAAGAAGGTTCAGAGTTTGATGTAGCTTTATATCCCATATATAAACAATTGTTAAGGATGTTTTTAGAACTGCAATACTCAACATGTGATATGACTATAAAATCATCCTGTTAGAAAAGGGACTAATGATTATATACATAAGAATATGCAGGGGGAAAATAGATTATATTTTTACAGGATCTACATGTATTGTTGTACATTGTCCAGATAGTTTGTATTATGACTCCATTAAGCTGATTTTATCATACCTATTGTTCCTCAGGTGAGCGATGTGGCCCATGGGCCTCTTGTTTTAAATTCTGAATGGAATCCATTCTTATTGAAAAATCTTATTCAATTTTTTTCATCCTTAAGGTCAGACGACACGTTCCTCAATTTTAGATAACTTTTTCCAGGAATTTGTTAATGGTTTACAACTACTTTGACAAGCTTTCTTGCAAAAAATTAGGGTACCTTACCAGGCATTTCTGCGAAATACCAGAATATGCAATTTCCTATATAATCTTCTTGAAAATACACTTGAATTGCTGATATGAAAATAAATACATCTACACCACAGCTAAATTCTCTAAAATAGAACTGTATCTCGGGCTGGGCTTTGAACTCACGACCTCTAGAACCTCTACGCTTCTGGCAGAGAGCGGCCACGGTTCTAACCACTCGACCATCTAGGCATCTAACCAAATACAAGTATATTTTGATCATTTTTTAAGTAATTATAAAATTAAAAATTTTTGTTGGAACTCTTTATTACGAGAAGATACAAAAAAGATTCTCGAGGAACGTGTCGTCTGACCTTAAGTACATAATAACAGACACATTTATTCAAATTGTCCATGTATTTGATTTGTTAAAGTTAATAAGAAGCAGTCAATTCATTTGATCTCACTGTAATTCCACATTCATTTCAGTACTTGCTGAGAGAGAGAGAGAGAGAGTCTCATACTCGGATGAGCACAGCGTAGATATAAATCAAAATCCCAGACTTGTGTTTCATACACAATGATGTATAAGGTATTTATAAGGTTAATGAAAAAGTCAAATTTGACAAATTCTGAGGTGAGTAAAATGATTAGTATTAGAATGAGGGTACTAATGCACTTGGATGTTGACACCTTAGAATTGTTAATACAGTGGGGCCTCAGATATCCGGACGCCAGATAACCGGACGCTTCAGTTTACGGACGATTTTATTTGGGAACAGATTTTTTTATACGTTATTTTCTCTCATTTATCCGGAATTCTGTGTTCCGGATCTGGACGGTCTGTTTTTACCACAAAACATCGTTTTACTACTAATCTTGCTTCATTTAACCGGACAGTAAAATTTCATGATACCATACTCAGTACAAAAGATTTCCCCTGTCAATTAAGTTTCACACCTTTTTTACGTGCAAGACCCTCATGAGTAGCTTGTATAAACACACTGACATCCCAAATCACTTTCAAAAATTGGAAAATTGCGAACAACAGTGTATCACACACATACCACACTGAGACACAAAGAATTTAGCTAGATATGGTTATCATTATTGTCCGGTTAATATTTCATGACAAAATAATAAAATAAAGTTCTTTATATCTAAAAACGTTCATATCAACAGACAACTCTAGCATATGTTGCTATATGGTATGAAAGGCAAAAAACCTAGTATCAACACTGGGAGCCATTGTATACAAATACATTATCATTCATGACAACGATAGACACATTTCAGATATCCGGACGCTTCACCTATCCGGACGATTGGACTTGGGAACGAAAGCGTCCGGATAACTGAGGCTCCACTGTACAAGATTTAGCTGAGCAGAAACAGATAGGGCTAGGTGATGTGCTAGATATATAAATGAAATAATTTTTATTTTAAAGTAAATTTATTACTGTTTAAATTTGATAAGTTGTAAACAAGCTCAATTTTGACATATGAATGCCATGTGACCCTATATATTGCTAGTAATTAGCTCACCTGAGCTGAAAGCTCAAGTGAGCTTTTCTGATCACCTTTTGTCCGTCTGTCCATCTGTCCGTCCGTCCGTCTGTCCGTCCTTCTTTAAACTTTTTACATTTTGAACTTCTTCTCTAAAACCGCTTATCCAATTTCAACCAAATTTAGCACAAAGCATCTTTATGGGATGGCGAATATAGATTGCAGGAAGAAAAGTCCGATCTGTATTCAAAGCGGTGAAAACCTTGAAACTGTAGAAAAAGGGGGGTGCAATTTTGAAAATCTTCTTTTCAAGAACTACTGATTCCAATTCAACGTAGCTTAGCATAAATTATCCTTATGGGAAGGAAAATATAAATTGCAAAAATTAAGGTCTAATTCTGTTTCAAATCTGGGTTATTGCGAAAATAATAATAAAGGAAAGGCGTGTTTCAATCGGGCTCGGCATCCGGTAAATGGGTAGACAAGACTTGGCCTGGGCAAAACAAAAGATTGGCAGTTATTAATCTGCCAATCTCATTAAAATTTCAGGATATTTGATGGACCAGTATATTTCGGTCTTGAGTGAATAAAAGAATTGAAAATCTTAGGCCATTCTTTTTTTCCATTTTAAATGCTGGATAGGAAATACCAAGTTAAAAATCTTAAGCTGAATGTAATAAACTCATGTGGAAAAAATATGACTCAAACCTAGGCGAACTGTGAGCTATGCATCTTGCTTATAATTCTACGATTGACGCTGAAATTTTGGTTGAACATTGGAAATTCTATATGTCGAATTAGAGTATGTTAAATACTTGTACAAACAAAATAAAGAATGATATTCTGTATAAACCTACTCTCTGGGGCCCCCTCTTTATACAATAAATAATGTGAAATCTACATCAATTTTGATAGTTTTTCAGACACGGGTTAATAAAAACGACATCTTTAAAACAGTTTCCATAGTTCTGACACACTTCTGTTGCGGGGATAAAGTAATTATCGCTATTCCTAAGAAAATATTACAGCGGAAAATTATCCTGGTTTGTACTCGAAGTAAATAACAGTCATTTAATTATAATGGAGAAGACAAATAAAATTTTTGAATGTTTTTAATTTGAGGAATTGAGCACATTGAGGTACAATTTTCTTCACATCCGAGGGACCATACGAAACAATATCTTTTGAACGCCATTGTTGCTCAGGTGAGCGATGTGGCCCCATGGGCCTCTTGTTTTTTGATAGTGAACTTTCAGATGTGGCCAAAGACATACATCTTTAAGTAAAATACTTAACTAGCCAGGGGTGTTTAGTTACATTGAGTTATATGGGAAATGAATTGATACTCTTTTCCCTAATAAAGTTGCAAATATGTGACTTTTTTAATTTGATTTTATGACCAAAATTTAAAAGTATTGTGCATATTCATGACTGAGGAAATTCTTGCTTGCGATTGTCTATTATCTGATTGGGGTCAGAGTTTAAGTGATTCTTACCTCACCTGAGCCGAGCTTTTCAGATCAAAATTTGTCCATCGTTGTCATTGTCACTGTTGGTGTTGTTGCTTAAATATTTCACTTTTAATTTTTATCTAATCTTAGAACCACTGAGCCTATTTCAACCAAACTTGGCTTAAAGCATCAAATTTTAAATTTTGTTCAAATGAAGAGCCAGGTCCCTTTTAAAGGGGAGATCATTTAGAATCATCAAAGATTTAAAATCATCAAAAATAGATCATTAAAAATTTGTGGGTTTTTGAAAAAGAAATTATAAAAGATAAACAATTGGCCAAAAAAGCTGTAATTTGTGTGGAAGCATCCCTAGGAAGTGTTTTTTCAGGTTGTTCATATCATGATCTCTGCAGGAAGGGTGGAGTCAGGAATCACAATGGGGGATTGAATTTTTACATATGAATCTATATAGAGAAAAGTCTTTAAAAATCTTTTCGAAAACCAACTGGCAAGACAATTTGTAACTTGTGAGGAAACATCCTTAGGTAGGAAGATTCAAGTTTGTTCAAATCATAATCCTTGGTAGGAAAGATGGGGTAGGATTGCTGGGGGGGGGGGTGTTGTGTTTGAACTTTTAAAAAAATCTTTTTCTCAAAAACTAATCAACCAGACAAGCTGAATCTTGTGTGGATAACCCTTAGGTAGTGCTGATTCAAGTCTATTTTACTACCTTGTTCAGAAAGTTTGTTTGACTCCATAATTTAAACTGATTTTTAGCTCACCTGAGCTGAAAGCTCAAGTGAGCTATTCTGATCACATTTTGTCCGTCGTCCGTCTGTCCGTCCGTCTGTCCGTCTGTCCGTCCGTCCGTCCGTCCGTCTGTCCGTCTGTAAACTTTTTACATTTTGAACTTCTTCTCTAAAACCGCTTATCCAATTTCAACCAAATTTGGCACAAAGCATCCTTATGGGAGGGCGAATATAAATTGCAGAAATAAAAGTTTGATCTGTATTCAAAGCGGAGAAAACCTTGAAACTGTAGAAAAAGGGGGGTGCATTTTTAAAAATCTTCTTCTCAAGAACTACCGAGGCAAATTCAACCTAGTTTAGCATAAATTATCCTTATGGGAAGGAAAATATAAATTGCAAAAATTAAGTGGTAATTCTGTTTCAAATCTGAGTTATTACGAAAATAATAATAAAGGAAAGGCGTGTTTCAATCAGTTTAATAGCTTCGGGTTCGGCATACGGTAAAATGATTCCATACTTCTAAAACGAGGTTCTTTGTTTAAAGCAGCCATGACATTATACGAAAAAGGTCTTTCTGACTATGATGAATTTGCTTGTTGTGCAACAGTTCGCGTATGAAGGGAAATTTTGAAACTTACAAAATATATTGGTGCCGATTTTGTGAAGTAAATTGAGGCTAAATATTTCAATGCGTTGATAGTTTTCACACATGACGATGGTGTTAGCTTGTTCTGATTTTCGTTTCGTTCTCATTATGCTTTGTAACCTGGAAACTATCGTCTGTATTTCGTGATTTTTACGTATCGAATCAAACAGAGACTTCGGTAAATCAAACAGTTAACTGTTTACCTGCGCAAATTAAGCAAAATGTAGGGATACTGAAATACAATTCATTCTATCGGTAATTCGGCATTATCTTTTGCGTAATGGTACATGTAGATTAATGCAATAGGTTTTCTTGAGATGCTTGGCATTTTCTCGAGTTTATTCAGTTTAAATAGAGTTTGATATCGCTGACGGAAATATGTAGGTATATACATGTATATATATGATTCATTTCGAAAAAATAAATTGTGTTCTTTATTTGTTATACATGTAGTGCATGTTTCTTGTGTTTAATTGTTTACAATTTCTATTTACTAACCATATTTGAGTGTTAAGCTTCGAATTATAAGCAAGATACAGAGATTTGCTCACAATTCTATGTTTGTACACAGATCTTAAAAACTAAAGCTTAAAAAATTAAAAAATTTGTCAATATTTATTAAGAAAATTTACAAAGCCTGTTCTTCCAGAAACCAACTTTAACAACTTACTGTATTGTAACCTTAACCTTTTTAGCTCACCTGAGGGTGGGGCCACAATGGGGGGTCGAAGTTTAACAAATGAATATATAGAGTAAATCTTTAAAAATCTTCTCCTCAGAAACTAATCAGCCAGGAAAGCTGAAACTTGTGTGAAAGCATCATCAGGTAATGTAGATAAAAATTTGTGAAAATCATGATCTCCGGAGGTAGGGTGGGGCCACAATGAAGGATCGAAGTTTTACATAGGAATATATAGAATAAATCTTTAAAAATCTTCTTCTCAGAAACTAATCGGCCAGGAAAGCTGACACCTGTGTGGAAGTATCCTCAGGTAGTGTAGATTCAAAGTTGTGAAAATCATGACCCCCGGGGTACGGTGGGGCCACAATGGGGGATCGAAGTTTAATATAGGAATATATAGAGTAAATCTTTAAAAATCTTCTTCTCAGAAACTAATCAGCCAGGAAAGCTGAAACTTGTGTGAAGGCATCCTCAGGTAGTGTAGATTCATAGTTGTGAAAATCATGACCCCCAGGGATAGGGTGGGGCCACAATGGGGGATCGAAGTTTAAAATAGGAATATATAGAGAAAATCTTTAAAAATCTTCTTCTCAGAAACTAATCAGCCAGGAAAGCTGACACTTTTGTGGATGCATCCTTAGGTAGTGTAAATTCAAAGTTGTGAAACTCATGACCCCCGGGGGTAGGATGGGGCCACAATGGGGGATCGAAGTTAAACATAGGAATATATAGAGTAAATCTTTAAAAATCTTCTTCTCAGAAACTAATCTGCCGGCAATGCTGAATCTTCTTCGGAAGCATCCTCAGGTAGTGTTGATTCACAGTTGTGAAAATAATAACCCCTGGGGGTAGAATGGGGCCACAATGGGGGGTCGAAGTTTAACATATGATTATATAGAGTAAATCTTTAAAAATCTTCTTCTCAGAAACTAATCAGCCAGGAAAGCTGAAACTTGTGTGGAAGCATCCTCAGGTAGTGTAGATTCAAATTTGTGAAAATCATAACCCTGGGGGTAGGTTTGGGCCACAATGGGAGGTCGATGTTTTACATAGGAATAAACAGTGTAAATCTTTTAAAATCTTCTTCTCAGAAACTAATCAGCCAGGAAAGCTGAAACTTGTGTGAAAGCATTCTCAGGTAGTGTAGATTCATAGTTGTGAAAATCATGATCCCCAGGGGTAGGGTGGGGCCACAATGGGGGGTCAAAGTTTAACAAAGGAATATATAGGGTAAATCTTTAAAAATCTTCTCAGAAACTAATCAGCCAGATGTTTCTTTATAATTGTTAAGAATTTGGCCCCAGGACAATTCTTTGGCCTCCCGAGAAGGTTCAGAGTTTGATGTACGTTTATATCTAATATATAAACTATTGTTAAGGATCATTTTGAGAACTGCAATACTCAACATATGATATGACTATAAAATCATCTTGTTAGAAAAGGGACTAATGATTATAAACATAAGAATATCCAGGGAAAAATGGATTTTATTTATACAGGATCTACATGTATTATTGTACATTGTCCAGATAGTTTGTATTATGACTCCATTAAGCTGATTTTATCATACCTATTGTTCCTCAGGTGAGCGATGTGGCCCATGGGCCTCTTGTTAATGGCTGTCGTTACTCAGGTAAGCAATGTGGCCCATGGGCCTCTTGTTACTGAACTCTTTGCAATGTTACATTTGCAAAAATAAACTTCCTAGGTAGTATATGAAAGTGACCAACAGCTATAGCTACATGTGTGGCTCTATGTCCTGTCCCCTTAGGATCTGTTCACTTCCTCATACAACCTTTTGCGGTGTCTGTTGTAGTGGCTCATCTTACATCAAATGGAATGGATCCATGCCAGGATTCACTTTTCCTTCCCATGCTGGTTCCAGTCCAGTAAACTGTCACAGTCTGGGAAATTCTGTGAGTTCTCTCTCAATGCATGATGCTATAATTTAGCTCTTTTTAGTTCACCTTAACTGAAAGCTTTTGTGAGCTTTTCTGAGAACTTTTGTCTAGCGTCCATCTGTACAATTTTGACCTTCTCTGCAGAACCAGATTATCAGAAATCATTTAGACTTTGTAAACAGATCTTCTGCATCACTAATACCCGTAAATACACAAGATGTCAGTAACATATTACACCGAAATTTGCTTATATTAAGATATTGCAAATATTTTATCTTTGAAATGAAATATATTAATTCCACATTTTATAGATTTGGTTACCTTTTCAAAATTTTATTTTAATCTTTTTTTATTTATTATTTTTGAAAGAATTTTTTTTTTTAAATCTATGTCGGTGGGTTAGCTTGATTTAAAAAATTGTAAATCAACATGTCTCAATGAAGTGAAAAAAATACAGTCTTCTTTTTTTCCTGACAACAAGCAAAAATTTAAATTTGTAACACAAAATGCATAAATAAAATTTTAAAAAATCAAACTCTGAGCTGTAAAACTTTGATTTTAAGAAGTGAACAGCAGATTTTGGTATAAATGCTGAAGGCATTTTGATGATATTATAGTGTTTATCCCTTACCATTTCTTCAGGTCACTGGTGATGCCGCAGAAAGAAAACACTATGGGTATGTAATATGATCTTTATTAGCAATTACCGCCACATATAGAATAGTAAACGAATAGTACAATTCACAGAGCAATAAAGCATGTCTTGTGTCTTCCAAGACAGGCAAAGGAAGGGCAATGTATATGTCATCTTGCGTGTAAGCAAGTTCAGGCAGTAACCAGGCAATTTGTACCAACTATCACCAGGACCACCACACTCCTCCCCATTTTAAAAGAGGGCATCCCAGCCCGAACAATAGGGCAAACTATAATAAACATACAATATCTAAATCCTAATAGGACCTAAAACATACAAAATAAAACATTTTACATGTTTTTTTTTGGTCTTTAAAAAATACTAACACAGATTTCACAGTCAACATCACAGTCCACAAACTTCACAGTCAGATTCTAGCATCTAATTTGTCTTGGTCCAACCTCCTGCTTTTCCTGGCCCCTCCGACTTGTCTAGTTCCACCATTTTCCCCAACACATCAGGTAGTCCACATAGTATTCCCTTAGCACGAAGTCCAAAGATGACATCTACAACGAAGTCCAACGATGACATCCACCAAGAGATTCAACGATGACATTAACTATGAGGTACAATTTTTAACGATGACATCCACCACTCCGTATCTAGACACCAGACATTTTTCCAAGATGAAGGCACTTTGCAAATTTTTGACATAGTGTCCAAGACTCCGGCACTGCAAGTGAGGTAGGGACTACAATGTACCAGAGTAGCAACAAGTAAGATCCATGTTCCTTAACATTTTTAACCAGCTAATGGGTACATGGACTCCTTGTACATCTTGGTACACTGGATATCTAAACACTCATCTGCAAATGCAGCCCAAGGTACATACAAGCATCTGGTACACTCTACCAATGCTAAGACAAACAAAACAGTACACAGTACCCTGCATCACCGTGGAGTACCTTTCCACATCATAAAACATAACACTCAACTTGAGAAACCTACTATCTCACGGACCAGGTAAAAACTCAGGGCAAACAAATATTTAAGCTTTGTCCTGGCCTTGTCATCAGAAATTCAAACAAACCTGGAATGAGACCAGTCCTTGCCCTCTTCACACAATAACATCAAACTTTGGGATTACCCTGATTACACAAACAGTAAGTTTTCCTTTTCTGATACTTAAACTTGTTAGTGCCCTTGCTATCTTGCAACTTCACAGACTCACTGGTAACTGCTTGGTGATTTCTAGCTCTACTCCTTGTCCCAATGTAAGGCCCTCAGTCAATAGTTTGACTTGAAGTAGTCTGTGAGACTGCAGTGTATTCTGCCTTTTTCAAAACAGACTTCAATGTCTTGACACTTTTCGGCACTGGTACATGTGTGTTATGCTCTGACTCACTGCTTGACTCTTCATCAATGACCTGCTTCTGATAGTTATAGAGCCACTGAGGTATTTCTGTAGCATCGCATTTCTCAATTTATCATGATGCATGGTCCGAACTTCTCTGCATTACTTTACTATGAACACAGTATCTGACTTGGCCTTTACAATTATACCTGGAGCCTTCCAGATAGACTCCACTTTCTTCCCTGCTAGACTCCACTTTCTTCCCTGCATTGCGGCGCCAATATACAAAATCGCCAACCCTGAATGGACATGTACACAGTCTGATGTCTTGTGCGGTTTTCATAAATTTATGCGCAGACTTCAACTTCTGCTTGGTGGCATCGTGTGCTTTTTGCACGGTCTGCTCTAACTTCTGCACATACATGTTTATCTCACCCTCCTCCCCATTTTGAAAAGACTTCAGAGGGTGCCCGTACATCAAGGTTGCTGGTACATTCACCTCTCTTTCCAGCATAAGTCTATTTGGTGTATACCCTGTGTGACGGTTTATGGCTGACTGCAATGCCACTGCGAGTGGACCAAGATACTTATCCCAAGTTTTAGGTTGACTGTCTTTATAACAGCAAACTGCGTCCATCAAAGTGCAATTATAGCACTCTACTTAATTATTACGCCAGAAGGCCTATAGGAAGTTGTTCTAGACTTGTGGAATCCCAGCATCTCACAAACCTTACAAAAGAGCTCACTCTTAAAGTTACGGCCTTGATCAGTAAAGATCTGGAAGGGATCCCCGAACCTTGAGAAAAAGTCGTTGATAGCTGCCCTCGCAGTTACTTCCAAGGTTTGTGAAGGAATTGGCACACCCTCAACCTACTTAGTAAAGTTGTCTACCATCATGAGAATATACTCATCGCTCTGCTCCATGCTAGGGAAAGTCCAAGAAAGTCTAAATGTACTCTTTATATCGGGCTTCCAGCTTGATAACGATTCATATCTGATCTATTTGGCAATGAAGCTCTCTTGTTTTTCGCACAGAGAGCACATGTCTTTACATACAGCTTTATGTCCTTTACCATTCGCCACCAGTAGAACTGTTGCTGCTGGCGAGTTAACTTGATAACTGCCAACAGCTCTTTCTGCGTCGTACAATATCTGCGCTGCTCGGATGATAGCACTGCACTGCCATAGTCTATAGTTCTTTCTTTCCCGTTCTGAATTTGACTCAGCTCTCCTACAACTGTGTAGTCCGAAGCATCAGTGTCTGATACATTGACCATGATTATTAGGTATAGTCAACACAGGGGGTTCTGTCATCAATGCTCTAAAACTCTCAAAAGCACTTTGTTGTTCTGTCTTCCAACAGAAACCACATTTCCTAGTGACTGCATACAGCGGGCAGCAATGCAAGAGAAATGGGGTAAAAAACTGTGATGGTAATTAGCAAAACCTAAAAACTTTTCAAGGCCTGGAGGGCCAGTCCCATACTGACTCTATATACTGGTCTCCCATCTCTATTCCACTCTCACTGATGGTTCTGCCAAAAAAGTCAATCTTAGTTTTGAATAGCTCTTACTTCTGAGGCTTAAATTTCAGACCATATTCTCGGAAACGCTTATGGTGTTTCCCACCACTTTGATGGCGAGATAATCGGGGAAACCGATAGGAATGATCAACAACTTACCAGGTAGACATCCAATATTTTGAACAATTACATCTATCTGGAATATTTTCAGGATTTCTCTCTATTTCTCTCTGCGCATGGGCGAATTTATCCGGTGCCTGATGAATTCGCCCCCGCACTTATAATAGTGGGCAAAATCACCACACTCCCCCTGATTTCAAAAACCTGACCCCAGATATTACAAAAGTAATGACATATACATTAATACAATTTAAACCCCTATGATTGACAGTGCTAATGTAATTAACTAAAACATTGTGATTTACCATTACTTATAAAAACAGATATTAACAGTTCATAAATCATGACCAAATAAAAAGTCACTGTCAATCAATCACAGGCAATGGGTGTCCGGAATAGGAGCATGATGATTCAAGGCCCTCTCGTCTCTTCTGACGGTCCATGCTCTCTCTTCCATAGGGATCCCTTCGCTGGAAACAAACTTAAAAGAATGTAAAAATATCCTGGGAGAATACACTGCATATAAAAGGACAGACAATCAGTATCGGTGGCCCAACTGCTTAGCGAAGAAGGTGCGGAAGTTCTTTGCAACCGCCTCTTCAAGGTGTTCCACGGATTTTCCACTTACGGTCGCAACCAATTGGTAGACCTTTCCAATATGTTTCGGCGTCATTGGTCAGCCAACCCCACATGGCAGGTATGGACTGTTGGTCTTCACTAGTATTCGATCCTGTGGAATAGCTCTAACACCTTCCTGTTGGGTATCCAACATGCTATGGACACTTTCGCTCACTCCAAAGTACACCGGCCTCCCGGTATCTACCCAGAGTTTGATCTGCGCTGGGCCCCCTACAAAGCAGTGCAGGTAGATGGGTGCCTGGATAGACACGCCCAACCGATCTAAAAGGGTTATGCAGTCTTGGGTGGGAACTCAACTGCAGCTGTCCTTGTCTGCACCCTTCAGATGCAACACCATATTGGAGGATGGATCAACTCTGCAGAAAATCCTGCAAGGATGAACTTTTGCTGGGGGTGATGTTCTTTGTCAGAGTAGTCCAAGCCTATCTCCCCAACAGCCCAGCCCTTGCTATTGCACAAACTCATGGTGGCCGCGACATCAGCCTTGTTGCTCTATCACCTCCTTTGGGTGGATCCCCTTCACAATCACCAACCCACTCTCTAACCTCATTGGGATGCGGGCCTCCTTCATACCATAAACCAAGCACCCTCTGGAAATGGTGACTGACACTTAGGAGGGTCGGCTGTCTAGGGCTGTGGCATTCATTGCTCCTGTAAATGGAGCTGGCATCCATCCAGGGTGCCAATGACAGTCCACTACCAGGCAACTCATGGGGATCACTAGCAGGGGGATCACTAGTGGGTAGCTCCGCTTTCACTGGCACACGGTGACCCACCTCTTCAGGCTGCTGAATCCCCTTTCAACACAGAGATATTGACTTATCCCGGTAATCAGCCCACTACTTTGGCTGTCAAGTCCCAAAAAGTGTGAGACCCTGTTCACCACCTCCTGCACAGGCCTGGAGAACGTCTAGTCAACTCTCCCAAGTTGTCTCTCAGCCCACGCCCTTAACCTCTTCAGGGACTGTAATACAGGCTCTCTCTGGTGTGTTTGAAAAACTTCAGCAGATATATCCGCTAGGAAAGACACAAACTCCTCAGGATTCTGTGCCCCTCCAGCATGGTCCCTCCTAATGTTGTAAAGCATCGGTGTAGCTCCTGAAAATGTCTCCCTGCAACTGTGTACAGCGCACTTTCTTACTCCCCTTTCCTTTGTGTGTGTTCTTTCCTGACAAGGACGCATGTTAACTTCCTGATCTGAGCCACTGCTTTGGCTCAGATCAATAACAGTCATACTGGCCTCTTGTCCAAGCGGCTCCTGCAGCCCACCAGCATTCTCCTCCTCGAACATACCATCCTCCTCATCAAACACATACAATTGGAATTGCTCCTCCATCGCTGAATCTAAAATTAAAATATATTAGCAAGTAAATTATATCTGTGGACACTTTGAAACCAGTTATATACCTTAAAAGCTCTGGGTGTTTAATAAATGCTAATAAAACTACCAAAAACTTTTATACATTTTTCCTACTGCCCATCTATAAGAGAACACTCAGGGCAAGAGGTATGCTTTCTGCAATTTCAGCAGTCATACCCACACATTCCAGATGAAACCAGTCTCTGCAGGAATCACATTGCACCATTAACCCTTTTGGATTTTGTTTTTACACACATTATGACTTCCGTACCTTTTTCTTTGGCGGTTTTGCAACAATAGTTTCATCATGCTTAGTAATACCCTTTGAATGAGACCTTGTACCCCTGAAGGTCCATCAGGCTGTTTCCTAAGTCTCTCCTCAGGGTCTTTGGCGGAAGCACTATCTGTATTGCTTGATCCGCCAGCACTTACCTCATCATCGTGATCTCATGTAATCTACCAACCACTTTGACAGTTTTCGTGCATCACATTTCTTAAAGTAGCTCGCGGGTTTGCTGACGTCACAATAGGATTCGACGTAAAGAGTTGACCGTCATAGCAAACTTATACATTTTTTTTAAAATGACAAATGATTGTTAGAAACATAAAAGGAAATATGTCAAAAGGCTTAAATGTAGTTTCTACAAACATTTATAATAATCAAGTGCTAAAATTTTATTAATAAAAACGTGACTTACTTTGTCACATTTTGTTCTATAAGATATGTTTATGCGTTGGAACTCCATGAAAAGAGAATTAGCCATTTTTCTCCTCTTCACATTACATTATATGTTATCAACTGCACATTGCATTTGTGCAGTCGATAATAATATGTAATTAGTATTTACATGTTCAAATTTGTGTTAATCAGCTAGTCTTGTCAATAACGCATTATCATTTTTGGGTTCTCAGACGTAAGAAAATGATGATGTTGGGCTAGCGTCATAATGAAAATATAAGGTTTTGTGAAATCTTTTAAATCTTTGAAGTTGTTTTGCAAAAAATTGGCCGAGAACACATATTGATTATTTTTTATCAATTGATTAAAAAATATCTCCTCTGGTATTTTACTAAGTACATCTAATTTCGTCTAAATTGTTTTGATATTTGGAGCATAGTTTTGAAATGCATTTCTCGACAAAGATGTGCATTTTACTACTGTAAAACGAGAAAATATGGCGCACTACAAATTTTAGCACCTTTGGCGCAACTGCCTCTGAGCGCTAAAATTAATAGTGCGCCAAAGGTTTTCCATATGAATTAAATTTCTTCAAGTTGCAAAACAATAACGTCAGTCCATTTTTAAGGCTATATAGAAGTGTTCATTTAAATATCAGATGCTCTCGGTTCTGTTTGTTTAAACAATTACACAGGTAAACGGTATGGGTTATCGGCTATAAGTGCCTAAACATGGATTAATTAATTTAGTTTTAATTGCTTTTTAACATCTCTCATTAGCACCTTCAAAATTAAGCTTCTCCCCATGCCACTTCCATTTAGCCCCTCAAGGTGAAAATGTGATTAAGCGTGGCGATCGTTAATGCTGACAATACATGATTGATCATAATTTCTTTGATCTCTGATTAGTGGATATAAAGATAACAAGACAATACCTATTTTTTGTGGGTTTTTTAATGTAAAATTACTGTGAAAAAGATTCTCTCATGGTGATCAAAACTCATGGTAAATGTAGCATTCGATTTCACTTTTAGTTTCGGGACTCTTCTAGTGTTATCCAAGTCGACACGTTAAATTCAAAGTCCGATAACTCAAATTTGTTTACCAACAAAAATTACACATCATCGCCAATAAATGAAGTTTTCATATCTATCTACTGACGATTTACACAAAAGTAAGTGTATTGTTCTCAAAGACAGTTTACCTTGCATGCGAGATAGAATTTAAAGTTGTTGTGTTCACGTGCTTGAGTGAACACAGAACTAAATTTTGGGCGTGATCGTTTATCAAACTACAACATTTTTTGTATTCTTTTTTAAAGAAAAGATGCATGCGCTAAAATATGATTGCCCTATTGTACTGGCACTTGCGCTTGCGCTAAAATACGTACTGTGGAATCATTAGATTTCGTGGTGGCTCAATTTTCGTGGAATTCGTGGGTACCTCTTATCCACGAATTTACATCCTCCACGAATTAATAAATTGAAGTAATAAAGTCATGTTTCCTTTTGTAGATATAAGAGAATACACGAAATTACGTCCCCACGAGTCTGTAAAATTCTAGCAATCCACGAAAATTGACCCCCACGAAAATTAATGATTCCACAGTATGCGCCAAATTTTCTCGTTTTACAGTATATATTTCATTGAAATGGTGTTGCTTAATTTTATCAGCGACAGTGTGTTTAAAACACAATAACATTGTTACCGCGCAGACGAATTTCAAATAAATTTTAGAAATGAAACTCTAAAACCTATAGATCACGTGGACAAATTTTCAGGATATGTTTTCTCACAAGCAGTAAACCCACGAGCTACCTTAAGTTTTTCATGATGCATGATCTTGACCTCCCGACATGACTTCACAGCAAAAACTGTGTCGGACTTTGCTTCAACTATGACACCTGGGCCTATCCACATTGACTCTACCTTCTTTCCTGCGTTCTGGTGCCAGTACACAGCTTCACCTAATTTAAATTGGTGTTCTCTGGCTCTTATATCAAAATCCTGCTTCATTTTTTTGTGTGGCTTTTAACTTATCCCTGGCAGTCTCATGTGACTTTTGCAAATATTCTTGCAAATCACACACATATTTATCTACTTCTCCTTCCTTCCCATTTTGAAAATCATTGGTCGATACAGGATAGTTGCGGGCACTTTGACTTCTCTCCCTAACATCAATTTGTTTGCTGTGTACCCAGTGTGCCTATTGATAGCAGACCTCAAAGCACCTGCTGATTGGCCCAAGTACTGATACCAGCTCTTAGGACAGCCATCAATGTAACACCATAAGGGTGCGGTTGTAACGCTCAACTTGGCCATTCCCTGATTGTCTGTACGGTGTAGTCCGCGTTTTTTGGATCCACAAGATCTCGCACATTTTTCGGAATAGCTCGCTCTCAAAGTTCCTTCCCTGATCTGTAAACACTTCATACGGGTACCCAAACCTTGATAAAAATTCATTGATGGCAGCTCTTGCAGTCACTTCCGCTGTCTGTGATGGTAGTGGGACACACTCCACCCACTTTGTAAAGCTTTCCACCATCATGAGTATGTATTCATTTCCGTTCTCTGTGTGAGGTAATGGTCGTAGGAAATCAAGATGAATTTTTCCATTGGACTACCTGCTTGATAACTCTTCAAAGCAGAACAATTTGGTAATGGACCCCACTTTTTTATAACAGACATCACATGTGAGAACATAGTTCTTCATGTCAGCGACCATCCGCCAACAATAAAAACTCGACGTAAAATTCACTTTAGAACGCTGAATACCTTGGTGTCCTGATGAAAGAGTGTCATGGCACTAATACATCACTTCTTCACGCATAGTTTTAGGCACAAGAAGTTGCAGGGCATCTTTATCCTCAGCAGATTTATACCAAACTACCCCCCTATCATCTAACATGAAACAAAAATAACATTTCTCTTCAGGACTAGAGGTCATCAACTCACTCTCACTTGGCAAAACCCCAGACTCTAAGTATGCGTGAAGGAAAGTCAATACCTTATCTGCACTCTGCAGCTTAACCATGTCTTCTACAGAATATGAAGACAGAGATATCCCTTCCCCAGCTGCATGATCAGAACCCTCCTCCGGATTCTTGCTGAGCATTGCCTTTCCAAGCTTACTCACCGACTTGTCGTCTCCCAGGCCTCTCACACCCATTTTTGGTACTGGGGCCAGGGCCAATGGATTGGGAAAAATGCAACGTTTTGATAGAAATTGGGAATTTTTTTCCTTGCTTAATGTACAGTCCCCAAAACAAAAACTAGGGTATATTGATAGGATTTTTTAAAGGTTAATTTTTTTAAAAATTATTTTTAAAACTTGGAACATGTGTGTATAATACAATTTTAGAGAAATGCAGAACGTTATATTATAATGTGATAGTTTGCGAGAAACCTCTCAACTGCTTTGACATCTTTTGGCATGGGCCATTCCCGTACTGCCTCTAAATACTGATCTCCCCATCTCTACACCATCTTTGCTTACTGTGCGCCCCAAAAATTCTACTTAAGGGCAAAAAAGCTCACATTTGCGAGGTTTGAACTCTAACCCAAAACTGCGGAAACCCTCAAAAACTTGGCGCAAATTGTCTAAATGCTCTTGTTCAGTTTTGCCCAACACTAGCACATCATCTAAGAATGCAAGAACAATTTTCCAGTTAAGGCGGTGCAGCACTAAATTGATAGCTCTGGCAAATGTTGCAGGGGCATTACATAAACCAAATCTCATCTGCGATATTTCAAAATGTTCAAACTTCGTGATGAAGGCAGTTTTCTTCATATCATCTGGGTGTATCTTCATTTGCCAGTAAGCTGCATTATCATCAAGCTTTGAAAACCATTTGTTTCTTGATAAGGTATTCATACATTCCTCTATTAGTGGCAAAGGAAAACTGTCTTTGATTGTGACCTTGTTCAGTGCACGATAGTCAACGCACCATCTCACGCTTCCGTTCTTTTTACGAACAAGCACTGGAGCAGCGGCCCAGTCTTAGGTAGAGGACTGGATTACTCCTCTCCTTAAAAACTGCAGGTGTGCTGCGCATCCGCTGCTTTATGGGGTGCGCATCGCCAGTGTCAATACAATGCTCAATCTCTACAAAATTGCCCAAATCTAAATCACTGACTGCGAAAATATCTGCAAACTTAGTTACAAGACTGACTGCTTCCTGGCGGTCAGAGCGTTTTCCTTCAGATCTCTGATAAGCGAGCTGACATGCTCACAATCCTTTTGCCCTTCTGTTGACACCCGACGCACTGACGCCTCGCTGTTTTTGACTGCACAAGCTGCTGTCACTATACCAACAACACTTCCTGTTTTAACAAAATGACCGCGGTCAGTCATATTTATGACACACAACTTGCCCTTATTCCCAGAATTATTGTAAGTCCTGGAAGCAACAATACCCAATGGAAAGACATTGGCTGGTTCAATGATAAAATCTGACATCTCATTAGCCAAATCATATTCTATCACTTGAGCAGTATGCGATGGAATCTGCACCCGCCGAGATGATACAGCAATTAGCACCAACTTATCCACACCACTAGACATTTCAATCATGCCTGGTACCCCTTTGACTCTCAGAGCTCCTGTCTCACAGGAAATTTGTGCACCATGTGACTTAAGGAAATCAATTCCAAACAACATTTTATCCTGCAATGGACCAACATAAATTGGATGAACAAACCTATATCCACCAACTGTAATCTCAACTTTACCCAAAAATTTAGCACACATGCCAGTCACCTCACCCGCAAGTCTTATATTTGACTCCTCAACAATGTGCGGCTTGGGTTGCATAGAGACAAACCTTTTGTGATACTACATGTATTGTAATATCTGCGGCTGTGTCAACTATAACATTCACCTCCATACCCGCAATTCCAACCAACACATGCCATGCCCCTGAACCTTCACCCCGATTACCAGACTGAACATTAGGTAAAACATGTGCAGCACTAACTGATGGATTTTCTGCAAATGTAACCCAACCCCTCATGGTCTGTGGTGAAACAGAAACATTTGGCTCATTGTGCTCTGTATTTTTGATAGTTGGGATTGGGGGACCTGCATAATTGTTATGTGATCGTTGCAGACAGTTTCGCTTCATGTGACCTGGCTGCTTACAACCATAACAAATTTTTGGCCTTCTATTCCCCTGACGATTCAAACTAGTAACATAGAGATGGCACTGGGCTGTGGTGTTGGCCTGCGTTTTGTTTATCTACAGCATCGCCAGACCTATCTACTAGATGCCCCCTTGACACATACTCAGGTGAACGATTTTCTACAGGTGATACTGACCTTCGGTACCTAACTTCATTTGGGACTGACCTTACAGCCCTTTGGTGATGAGCAATTGCACAACGACTAAACTGGAATGTCTTAACCCTCTTAATAGCCTCCTCTAGGGTATCTGGCGGTCAGTCAATTAATTGCTGATCCGCCTCACAGTCTAAGTATCCTAAAGCAAATCTCATTATCAACTGTTCCTGAAAAATTTCAGGCAAGGTCCCACTCCCAAAAGTCCATTACTCTATCACCCCACTGGTCTATTGGCTCTTCAGGTTTCTGAGTAATTGAATTCAACTCTAACTGGGAAGCTGACCAAACCTCTCCTCCATGCGAAGTATTACCTCTTGAAAAGTAAGTGTAGTACCCCTGCGGCGCAAAATGTCAAAATACTTCAAAGCCACCCCCTCTAGTGTCAAACTAAGTGCAAACAAACAATATGCATCACACCAGCCATTATATTCTGCAATGGTTGAAAACTTTGAGTAGAATGGACCCCACTCTACATCCCCATTATACTTGACACCCTTTACCTCAGTGGGAATACTCCGACTTATTCCACTTCTACTACCTGGCGGTATAAGACTGGGTAACTGAGACCTATGAATGCTAGACAATATAGGACTAGGGGTCCTCCCTGACTGCCATACATTTGACATGACTGGCTGCCTACCCTCAGGTATACCTGTTTTTGGTTGTCCAGACGGAGTTCCCTGATAATTTGACATAAATGCCAAGTTTGTGTTGGACAGGACTGGGTCATTGGCATTTGCATAGGGGCTCCCCCAACTTGACCCCCAACCCCAGGGCTTTGACTGCTACTGACATTAGCTACACTACCCTGGGTTATGACTCCTGATGACATTTCCCTAGACTGGTTGGGTACTATACCTGTGAGTCTTGCGTTAATGCTTCTGTCACCAGGCATTGGCCATGGCATGAAGCTTACATCTGCCTTAGGGACTTCTGCAATGACACGGGGAAAGCTAGGAATTGCCTGCCCCCCTGCGGAAACAGAACTTACCGAGCTCAACACAACCCTTGGACCCCCAGAGAATGTAGCATTCCCCCCATCTGCTGAAGTTGTTTGTACAGCCTCTCCAGGAACCCAAGGACCCCCCTGGCTACTGGAAATTTGTGACTGACTTGGCCCGAAGCTGGCAGCATTACCTTGAATTTCCGGAGATTTATTTCCACTCGACAAACCTGACATTTGAAACATTTCCCTAATCTGTGAACTAACACCCCCGTGGGCATGTTAAGGCTTCCCGATGGATTTTACAGCGATATGTAGAAAGTCACTTGTCTGTACTTCATACGATATGACGTCATAATTAAGTTTGACGTCACTATCTGCATTCCTGTCGATAGTTCTCAGGGAATATGTATCTTAACCTTAAAAGTGAATTATATCAAACCAGTATAATACCGCATGTTTCCTTTACATAAATGCTGCCATTAATGCTAGAAGTACAGAAGTTTTTCATATTGAAAACCAGTATCAAATAATCGGCAGTTTTAAAGCTTCGTTTTAAGTAAAAGACTATTTATATTTGGAGACTCCTTGCTACGTGTAAACAACTGAATGAAGAAATTTTAATGCATGAAAAACCAGCTTGGCGCAGGTGAAAGATCAACACAATTTTAGAATATTTTACGTAAAATTGGTAGAGAATATAAGTACCAATGTGGATCGTGCTTGGGAAACCTACGGATTTACCCCAATATTTTCTAAATCGCTTTTGAATAGTAAAAATGTGCATTATTTTGTTGATTTTGTGGAAAGTTTCAACAGTATCTTCCATAAACGAAATATCTATTTCTTTCCCAAGCAAGAACTTAAAAGTATATATGACTTAAGAAAAGATTTTTCTTAAAAATATGTATAATTTGATGTCGTTAATCACCTGCGCCGATGTGATTTATATAGATCATTTGCAATATTAGGAATCGCCCGTCACGTGCTTACAGAGTACATATGACGTCACAAAAATGCATCAAATATAAAGTTTAACATCGGTGGCAATAAATGTAACATAGATTTTAAGAAATACTTCCAGTCAAAGTATTTTTGCGATGATTAAAATAATATCATTTTTCAGCCGTATTTTAGCATAGGGACGCCTTAACATTGCTGCGCCATACTTGTTCCGTCATACTGGACGTCTCGAGCGACCCAATACCTGTCCTGATAGAATCGACTTCACTCTTCAGACATTCGAAGTCTATATCCAAACCATCTACCATACCTTGTAAACTGCCTCTTCTCGAGATCATCCTCCGTTTACTTCTCCCCATGACTCTTGGATCCACCCGTCGTTTGATGTACCCTACCTGTAGATAAAAGCCCATCCCTGACGCTATTCCCTGAGGTACTTAACATGCCATCCTGGTCATTTCCCTCAGACTGAATGTAGCGGCCATTCAGAATTTTCCGGGCCCCCCTACCAACACCTGCTGTTTGCATCTTCTGAGCCATTAATTCATTCAAAGTACACTAAATCAATAAATCATAAATAAAACAAACCAATATTTCAACAAATGAACACTTGGCGGCTTGCTGCAAGTACAAAACTATGACATACAAAATATATTTTTCAAAATGGCGCCTACCATGTTGTCTCGGCATGGCATTGAATTTTCAATCTTGCCCACTTACATCAAAATTGACCCTGCTCGCAGCGCTGTTTATCGTGTTTCCCACTGCTAAGATGGCGAGATAATCGGGGAAACCGATAGGAATGATCAACAACTTACCAGGTAGGCGTTAAATATCTTTATATATACTTCTTGAACAATTACATCGATCTCGAATGTTCGCAGTTGATTTATCTTTATATCTCTCTGCACATGGGCGAATTCATGCGATGCCCGATGAATTCACCCCCACACTTATAATAGTAGGAAAAATCACCACATGCTCAAACACCTGTCTCAAATTGTCCAAGTCAGCTTCTGCTCAAGCCCCAAGCACTAAGACATCATCTAGAAATGCAAGTGTTATTGTCCAGTTCAGTCTGTGCAATATCAAATTTATTGCCCTAGCGAAGGTTGCAGGGGCCTTACGAAGACCGAACCCCATCCTGGTAAACTCAAACAGGCCATGTTTGGTGATAAACTCAGTTTTCTTTTTGTCATCTGTGTGTATCTTGATCTACCAGTATGCAGCATTGGCATCCAGCTTGGAGAACCAGCGGTTACCGCCTAGTGTGTCCATACACTCCTCGATAAGAGGCAATGCGTTTGTGTCCTTGACATTGACCTTATTCAATGCACAGTAGTCGACACACCACCGAACACTCCTATCCTTCTTTCTGACCAGTACCGGTGCAGACGCCCAATCAGAGAATGATGGTTGATTAACGTTGGCTTTGAGCCTTTTTCTAAATGACCTTCCTCCTTCCCCTTGAAAACACCGTGCATACGGCGCATCCACTGTTTAATGGGTCGAGCATCTCCAGTGTCTATGCAATGCTCAATCTTGGTAAAATTCCCAAAATCTAGATAACTCACTGCAAACATATATCAGCATACTTCTTTACCAAGCTTACCGCTCTATCCCTCACCTCCGCTGGTGCATTTATTTGAAGATCTTCTAGGAGTTTGGATATATAGTCATACAGTACCGATCAGACCCAACCTAACAGAAAGTAAACCCCAACTAAACCCTGGGTTTACTTTCCGGGTTTACTTTGGGTATACTTCGGGTTTACTAGAGTGGACCCAGAGAGTAAACCCAGTCAGAAGTATACTCCTGAAAGCAGAAGCTAACTGTGTATTCGGAATATACAAAGGGTAGGAATAACAGGAAGTAGGATGGTAAGATAAAATACTAGTCTGCTTCACACTTCAGTGCATACAGATGACCTTAAAAGCAATTTCAAAGTAAACCCAAAGTAAACCCCATGTAAACCCAAAGTAAACCCCGAGTGGACCCAATTTTTCAAAAAGTAAACCCAGAGTAAACTCCAAGTAAACCCAGAAAGTAAACCCGGGGTTTAGTTGGGGTTTACTCTGGTGTTAGGTTGGGTCTGATCGGTACTGTAGTTGTCCTCTCCCCCAACTGCTGCATAACAGTCAACAGTGGAGGTAGCCTCCCTTACCTTTGTACCTTTTTGGTACCTTCGTACCAAAAATGAGTGTGAGAGGCCTGCAACCTTGACTTCAGCAGGGATAATCTAACACTGCTTCTGCTGCCAGGAGGAATCAAACTTGGCAGCTGTGACCTATATGCAGTGGTCGACATCAGCTTCTGAGACATAGGCATTCCACCTCCACTAAAGATTGATGACTGTCCTCCAACAGATGCTGCAGCTTGACTCACAAATACACCATAATGATGACAGCCGGAATCCTGGCTGCCTTCTGCACTAGGTGCAGACCCGAAGGCTATAGGGACTAGCAAGGTGTCAATGCTGCTGACAATGGACCTTAGCAGTTTCGGTGACAGCACGACAGTCTCAATGCTGCTGACATTGAATGATGGAATTCCCAAGCCTCGGCCCGTTGCTTTGAGATAAACTGTACTTCTGCCGGACCAAATAGAGTCTGAGCAAATAGTACTAGGTGGTACCTCTGTATATAAGCGATTACAGCTGAGACTGTCCTTGAGGCATTTAAACCGACTGATGAGGAATGGAAACTATTTTGAGACACCGGTCAATCCCCAGGGAGACCAAGGTTCCGCACTGGCTCCCGACCACCGCTGGCTGATTACCAGTTACCCCGACTTCTGGCGGCTGAGTAACAACAGGCTGAGGCTTATCACACCCAACATGCCTGCTAACATTTGGGTAATAAATAATAAAAATAATAGTACCCATATTTCTGTCAATGGAGCTTAGCTGGAAGGTTACACTAGACTCAAGTGTGCTTATATCTTCCTGCAGAACCCCAACGTCCTGACCTTTTCTCTCCCGGATCAGGGCATAGAATTGCTCAAACCATGGTGCATCATTCGGCTGGTCCCTTAAAGCTCCCTGAGTCAGTGAAATCTCCTCCTCCCCACTCCAAGTGACATTATACCGGGCACTCTCCCAACATAGGTGTACCACAAACACCTATAGTAAAACTAACTCTACCAGGCTGTGGATTCCCAGAACTGGCTCGTCCAAATTTGAATTTCATTCCTGGTCCCTCAGACCATTTTCTCCCAACTATATATACTCACAACTGACATGTAGCGCGTAATCCACCACACGATGGATCAAATTCACAGCAGCACACGCAAGAAAACAAGAAAAGCTAACCTTAAAAGTTATATTTTCGAACATATATATAATTTTATAAAAATCCAAAATGGCGTCTCCATGTGCCTGCGAGGCAAAATATCCTCAGCTAGCAGCTCCAATATAGCGTATCTCCCTAACCGTTACTTTAGGTCGCTGGTGATGCCACAGAGAGAAGACACTATGGGTATGTAATATGATCTTTATTTGATGATTACTAACACATAGAGAAAAGTAAACGAATGGTACAATACACAGAGCAATTAAGCACGTCTTGTCTCTTGGAAGACAGGCAAAGGGTAATTACATCATCGTCGTGTCAGCAAGTTCAGGCGGTAGAACTGTTTTTAAAAAAAAATCATGTTCATTTATTAGAAAATAACAAATATGCTCCCCCAGTAGTTGCTGTACTTCACATTTATTAAAACACGAGGCTACTTTTCTTTATACATGTATTTTCATGTATGTTTTTGTTATTGAATTAGAAAATCTTAAATGTTAATGTATTTTATAGTCTCTTTACACCAGTATCAAGTGGTTTTGAGATTGAAATATATGAATAAATCTGAGTCAAGTAGTTTATTGAGAAATCGCTTACACAAAATTTGGAAAAAAAGTGAGTTTTGTCCTGGTTTTATTAGCTCACCTGAGCTGAAAGCTCAAGTGAGCTATTCTGATCACATTTTGTCTGTCGTCCGTCTGTCCGTCCGTCTGTCCGTCTGTCCATCTGTCCGTCTGTCTGTCCGTAAACTTTTCACATTTTCAACATCTTCTAAAGAACTACTTGGCCAATTTCAACCAAACTTGGCACAAATCATCCTTAGGCAAAGGGGATTCAAAGTTGTGAAAATTAAGGGCCACACCCGTTTTCAAGGGGAGATAATTAGAAATTAATGAAAAATTTCGAGAAATTTTCAAAAATCTTCTTCTCAAGAACCAGAAAGCCAGGAAAGCTGAAACTTGTGTGGAAGCATCCTCAGGTAGTGTAGATTCAAAGTTGTGAAATTCATGACCCCCGGGGGTAGGGTGGGGCCACAATGGGGGGTCGAAGTTTTACATAGGAATATATAGAGTAAATCTTTAAAAATCTTCTTCTCAGAAACTAAACAGCCAGGAAAGCTGAAACTTGTGGGAAGCATCCTCAGGTAGTGTAGATTCAAAGTTGTGAAATTCATGACCCCCGGGGGTAGGGTGGGGCCACAATGGGGGGTCGAAGTTTTACATAGGAATATATAGAGTAAATCTTTAAAAATCTTCTTCTCAGAAACTAAACAGCCAGGAAAGCTGAAACTTGTGTGGAAGCATCCTCAGGTAGTGTAGATTCAAAGTTGTGAAAATCATAACCCCTGGGGTTAAGTTGGGGCCACAATGGGGGGGTCGAAGTTTTACATAGGAATATATAGAGTAAATCTTTAAAAATCTTCTTCTCAGAAACTAATCAGCCAGGAAAGCTGAAACTTGTGTGGAAGCATCCTCAGGTAGTGTAGATTCAAAGTTGTGAAAATCATGACCCCCGGGGGTAGGGTGGGGCCACAATGGGGGGGGGGTCGAAGTTTTACGAAGGAATATATAGAATAAATCTTTAAAAATCTTCTTCTCAGAAACTAATCAGCCAGGAAAGCTGAAACTTGTGTGGAAGCATCCTCAGGTAGTGTAGATTCAAAGTTGTGAAAATCATAACCCCTGGGGTTAGGTTGGGGCCACAATGGGGGTCGAAGTTTTACATAGGAATATATAGAGTAAATCTTTAAAAATCTTCTTCTCAGAAACTAAACAGCCAGGAAAGCTGAAACTTGTGTGGAAGCATCCTCAGGTAGTGTAGATTCAAAGTTGTGAAAATCATGACCCCAGGGGTAGGGTGGGGCCACAATGGGGGGTCGAAGTTTTACATAGGAATATATAGAATAAATCTTTAAAAATCTTCTTCTCAGAAACTAATCAGCCAGGAAAGCTGAAACTTGTGTGGAAGCATCCTCAGGTAGTGTAGATTCAAAGTTGTGAAAATCATAACCCCTGGGGTTAGGTTGGGGCCACAATGGGGGGTCGAAGTTTTACATAGGAATATATAGAGTAAATCTTTAAAAATCTTCTTCTCAGAAACTAAACAGCCAGGAAAGCTGAAACTTGTGTGGAAGCATCCTCAGGTAGTGTAGATTCAAAGTTGTGAAAATCATGACCCCCAGGGGTAGGGTGGGGCCACAATGGGGGGTCGAAGTTTTACATAGGAATATATAGAATAAATCTTTAAAAATCTTCTTCTCAGAAACTAATCAGCCAGGAAAGCTGAAACTTGTGGGAAGTATCCTCAGGTAGTGTAGATTCAAAGTTGTGAAAATCATGACCCCCAGGGGTAGGGTGGGGCCACAATGGGGGGTCGAAGTTTTACATAGGAATATATAGAATAAATCTTTAAAAATCTTCTTCTCAGAAACTAATCAGCCAGGAAAGCTGAAACTTGTGGGAAGTATCCTCAGGTAGTGTAGATTCAAAGTTGTGAAAATCACGACCCCTGGGGGTAGGGTGAGGCCACATGGGGGGGGGGGGGGGTGTTAAAGTTTTACATAGGAATAAAGAGTAAATCTTTAAAAATCTTCTTCTCAGAAACTAATCAGCAAGATGATTCTTTTTAATTGTTAAGACTTTGGCTCCAGGACAATTCTTCGGCCTCACAAGAAGGTTCAGAGTTTGATGTAGCTAAATATCCCATATATAAACAATTGTAAAGGATCTTTTTGAGAACTGCAATACTCAACATGTGATATGACTATAAAATTGAAGCAGGCAGTTATTTTTTCATTAGAATCATTTTGTATTACTGTTTTGGGTTATTGCCCTTGATTTATTGATTCTTGATTATTTTAATTAATGCATCCACTGTTAACCAATTAATGTGATGATTATTTTTATACAATAATAAATATTCAATGTATATAAGTTGTTCTGCATAAGTAGTTTTGGGTTAGGCTGGATTAGTTTGTTTATTTTTGATTTCCAATTTTTAGATACTATGAATTATTTTAGGCTGGCACATATATAGGGACAGTGTCTATTGCATTGCAACAAGTGACTGTTTGGGGTTAAACTTGAACAGGTACGGAGAGATTGAGGGTGTTGACATCCCTGCTCTTTCTAATTTTCGTGTTTTTCTAACCAACGATACAGAATGTGCGGTGATTTCTGCCCTGTATCGCATTGATACAAGTGTGCGGTCATACCTGCTTGTATTAGTGGTGGTTGCGGCGGAGCACTAGTGTATGGTCATCCCTGCTGGTGTTCTGGCCTTTCTAGTGCAAGTGTGCGGCACTCCCTGCGTTAGGTTGAGCTGTTGGCGCAAGTGTGAGGTCATCCCTGCTTGCGTTATCTCTGCTTGCATTAACGTTGGTACCTGTTGAGTTGCGTAGGTGTGCGGTCATCCCTGCCTGCATAACGTTGAGTCCCTATATATGTGCAGGAGCGGTGATTAAAGTCTGCTCTTGTAAATATTTTCAGCAATCAGGGCTATCCGAGTTCCAAGGGGGAAAAATGGATTTTATTTATACAGGATCTACATGTATTAATGTACATTGTCCAGATTGTATTATGACTCCATTAAGCTGACTTTATCATACCTATTGTTCCTCAGGTGAGCGATGTGGCCCATGGGCCTCTTGTTCAATTGTACGTTAATCTGCTTCTGTTTAGAGGACAAAATGTTTACAAAATTTTTAAAACTGTAGCAATTTTATTGCTATTGTCTTAGAATCTTGAAGTAACCAGCAAGACTTTTTTAAATATACAGTCAAAACTGCCGTAGCGGTCACCCCTATTAAGCAGTCACCTTTCGTATGCGGTCATTTTATTTCCTCCTGATGAAAAATCCTATATAATTGCCCTCAAAAGAGCGGTCACCTGTCTAACGTGGTCAGCGGTCATCGTATTTTGATCCGAAACTGTACAGTCCACATGCATTAGGCGGCCATTTTGGCCGGTCACATGATTTACACCTGGGGATTTTAAACATGGCTTCTGAATGTCGGGTAATAAATGTAAGCAATTATTATACGCTTGAGGCGAGAGAAACCAAATTAATCGATGTATTTATAATACATAATTGGCAGATCAGATACGAATGGGAATCAAGTGAATTGTTTAAACAAGTATAACAATATGTTTGTTTTATAAACATGAATGAAGTACAGGTGTCAAAAATGTCCGCGGCGATGCAAGAGAAAATTGCTTGATTTAGTAATATGATTTTGAGTTCAGATACGGTCGGTTAAAAACGTAATTGTTGATTTGTATGAAAAGTTTTGTTTTCTATATATACGGTACCCATGAAAATAGTACAGAGTATTAGTATCAATAATTTAAAGAAATATAAAAATTGCATGCACAATGCATTGTAATGTATTTCTACTTATTTGTAAATATAATGGATACTATAAAATCATCAAATCAATTACTTTATCTATCATTTTGATACATTATGCTAAATATCAATTATATGATTAAAATAAAATTGAATAATTGTTCTAAAAAGGAATTTGATGTTGGCAAATTCACAAGTCTCTATTCAAAGGTTACCTCTGTTAAGGTGGATCTCTACACCAAATAAGTGTAGGAGATTTTTGTTGCATGCATTTGTTACCAATACTAGGCACAGTATTCAACAATAATATACCTCAAAATACAATACACTATTTTCTAGAGAATTTTTAAAATATCAGTCTGGTTCCAGATAACCCCTTATTTATCAAATTTTTAAACATTTCTGTTTTAAAATTCTTATGAAAGTGAAATGTTATTAAGTTTAGAAATGAAAAACAAGAAAATCATGAATGAAGTTTGTATGATTTTTATTGGAATCCACATAAATATGAAACTAAAATATAAAAAAATTCTGTTAAGGCAAACTGCTGGACAAAATCCCACAAAAACCTGAAAATATAAACAATATTTGTTGGTGAATGGGATAAAGAAAAGAAATTGAATGAAATTGAAAAATTAAAGGAAATACTTAATTATTGCAAAAATCTTGGTATGAAAGATCCTGTTTAAGAGTTGTCTTTCTTTATTTTACATGGTCTCAAATATCTTGGGATCAGTTTTATATTCATCATACATATATAGTTTAAATGAAAATTTGACATCTGCTTACCTATATCGATAATCCGCCACATATGTATGATCGTCTGTTGCAGATGACATGACAAAAATGTATTGCCAATAGCAGCAGAGCAAGGAAACGGTATATTATTTAGAGTCCACGTTTTCCGTACAAAACAGCTGATAATCAATGTTAGTTAAAAGCTTTAATCAGGAAGAAAATTGACATATTTTCTAAGCGTTTTGGTGATTTCAGTCCTATCTCGTCTCCTTAGTTAGAAGAGTTCAATTAAACGGTGTATAGCTATTTTGTACCACGATATAATGTTATCAATCCGGAACACAATGGCGTTTCGAACGGAAGTCAGACATGTTTGTGACGATGTAGCCTTCCACCTAAAGAGGTCACTTTGGGTGCCTCCCGCAGGTGATTGCTTAATACAAGTTTGACTGTAATATGTATATGTCACCTGGTTCACAGGTGTGTGACTGTCAGTCAATATATCGGGTCTCAATAGCTCAGTGGTTAGAGCACTGGCAGGGTACGCCAGAGGCCCTGGGTTCGAGTCCCGGTTGAGACTAGACTTTTCACCACCTGTGACATATATGTTAAGGAAATGTTGAATTTTGATTTTGGACTCGGTGGCTAGGAGAATTATTACTTTGGTGGAGTTGTTACACCAATTTCAATGGAACTATTTTTTAGATGCACATGATGCTACTTCCTGAATGGTGCTGAACCTGTTTGTCAACATGTGGAACCCATGTGTACTTGAGGGTAGGTATGTTTACTATCAATTATCTCTCTTAGAAGCCACATAAGGTATTTTTTTTTTATCTAAAATTTTTCCTGAAGCATTTAACTATAATTTCTCTTTCATGAATTATATGCTGATAGTATAGTTAATCAATTAACTTAATTAAAGCTATATAGTAACATAAAGTGAAATTAATTCCTTGTGTGAGACCTTAAAACATTTTTGTTTCAATATGATTGATGAAAAAACATGTAACTTTTATTTAAACTGCATTTTTTACAAGTCGGGGGGAGCTTATGCTATACCCTCGGCGTTGGCGTCCGGACCTGGTTAAAGCTTTTGTTGCAGGTCCTGTATCTAAGCTAATACTTGTCCTATATTCACCAAACGTGCATGGATGATGCATCTGGACCTACTTGTGGACTTGAAAGACTTGGATGCTGAATCTGGGTCCTAAATTTCAGATGCTGAAGGAGGTTAAGGTATTTGGAGCAGGTTAAAGTATTTGTTGCAGGTGCCCTTTGATAGCAATATCTAAGTTACTGCTGGTCAGTACTTCACCAAACTTGCATGGACGGTGTGTCTTATGATACTGATGCACCAGACAGGCTTGAATGCTGAATCTGAGCTATATGTTTCGGATGCTGGAGGTGGTTAAGGTTTTAAGTGCTGGTTAAAGTTTTTGTTGCAGGTGCCCTCTGATGATAATATCTTATTTACTACTCGTCCCTACTTCACCAAACTTGTATGGTTGTTGCGCCTTATGATACTGATGCACCTGACAGGCTTGAATGCTGAATCTGAGCCATAGGTTTCGGATGCTGGAGGAGGTTAAGGTTTTTGGAGCTGGTTTAAGTTTTTTGAGCAGGTGCCCTCTAATGATTATATCTTAGCTACTCCTGGTCCAAACTTCATCAAACATGTGTGGATGGTGTGTCTTATTATACTGATGCACCTGAACAGCTTGAGTGCTGAATCTGAGCCATAGGTTTCGGATGCTGGAGGAGGTTAAGGTTTAAAGAACTGGATAAAGTTTTTGAAACAGATGCCCTCTGATGATGATATCTTAGTTATTACTTGTCCTAACTTCACCAGATGGTGCGTTTATGATATTGATGCACCTGACAGGCTTGAATGCTGAGTCTGAGCCATAGGTTTCGGATGCTAGATAAGGTTAAGTTTTTTTTAACAGGTCACATGTTACATAGATAATTGTACTATTTCAAACTTGCATAGTTGATTAAACTGTAATATATTTGAATCGCAAAGGTAGCTTCAGATGCAGAGCTTGATCTCCATTATCAAGGATGCTAAAAAATATATCTTAGTTAATACAGGTCCTAACTTCACCAAACTTGAATGGATGGTGTGTCTTATGATACAGATGCACAAGATAGGCATGGATGCTGAATCTGAGCCATAGGTTGCGGATGCTGGAGGTGGTTAAGGTTTTAATTGGTGGTGCCCTCTGATGATGATATCTTAGTTATTACTGATCCTAACTTCACTAAACTTGCATGGGTGATGCGTCTTATGATACTGATGCACCTGACAGGCTTGAATGCTGAATCTGAGCCATAGGTTATGGATGCTGTATGAGGTTTAGTTTTTTGAAAAAGGTCACATGTTTTATAGGTGATAGCTTACAAAGTTGATTTAACTATATTATAAATGAAACGCAAAGGTTGCTTCAGATGCAGAGCCTGGTCTCCATTATCAAGGATGCTACAGAAATCTCCTACCTCACTTAAACCTGCTTGATAGATAGATGTGGTTGTTAAATGATATAACATTATTCCTATGATAAAGTATTGTATGATATAAAACACTATTGTTTAATATGATACAATATAATATCATATGTTATATTGTAAAAAGTTATATGATACGATAAAATATTGTATCAATTTTTTTGATATTTTATGATATGATATTGTATCATGATATTGTTCTGTATAGTATTGTATCATATGATACAATATGTATAATATAATATTGTATTATATAATATTTTACTTTTAAATTATCACATGATTGTATAATTTGATATTATATAAATAGTGCCTGTTTGGGAGGGTAACAGTTGAAATTGACACCCCGAGAAAACCATTGTCAACTGACGCGAACTGAATGTCTAAATTTTTAAGAAAATTTTACTGCTTTTATATAGGAATAACGTGAATTCTACAGCGAACTGTACGCGCAAAATTTTCGCGCATGTAACATTTTTTAATGTTGCCTGTTGCTTAGTGCGTTGCTAACGCTGAGGGTAATAGAACGGATTATAAACTGCGTCTTAGCCAATCAGATTTCAGTATTTAACATAAAAGTATAACAAGATACAATGTTGTATCAAATTATATTGTTTCATATGATACAATATCATATTATGTATCAAATATTATACAATATCATACAATACAATATCATACTATATTATACAATATAATACCATATGTTTCAATGTTATGATGTATTATGTAATATGATATTGTATCTTATAGTCCAATATTGTATTTTATATAATGATGTTGTATTATGTGATCAAATACAATAAGGTTTAACACAATACAACGTCATTTCATACTTACAATATCATCTTTGTTTATTACAGTATTTTATTATATTATATTCATGCATTATAACGAATTTTATCATTGGTTATTTTGATATCATGTCTCGAAGTATAAAAATGCGGATTGACCTGTACATTCTAAAAATAAGCTTTAAAAACTCGGATTGACCTGTACTTTCTAAATATAGATAAGGGAAATTTTGCTCTAATGTTAAAATGAATTTGATTGGCTGGCGTGATTCAACCCAACCAATCAAAATTCTCTCTGCGTTAACAAACAACAAAGATGGAAGTTGCAGACGTTAAAGTGAAAGGTCGTTTTGCGAAAATTAATGACGCGGAAACGAAAGTTATAATGGAAAATGTTTATGCCAGGAACACTAATACAGGGTAACTGCAACAGCTGTTAAGCTTTTTCTGGAATATCTCGAGTCGAAAGGCGAGAGCCGAGACTTCGTAAATTTCGAGTGCGAAAAGCTAGCTAAATTTTACATGGACGCTAGAACGAAGGATGGAGATATGTAAAAAAAGACTTCGAAAATAATATAACGAATGTAGCCCTTTCGCTCGGTCGATCCATAGATATATCGCATTCACAGAAAAGCATATCGACCTCGCACTTCGTGCTCGGTTGATATGCTTTTCTGTGAAGTCGATATATCTATGGATCTACCTCATGAAAGGGCTATATTTGTATAGTATTATATGATATATATTGTATGATAGGATGCAATATTTAATTTTATATTCTTATATTGACTAACATATGAACATATGATTATCATATAATTTTTTAACAGATGATATATGATTTTGTGTCAAAACAGAATCCATGAATATCCAAGATCATAAAGTATGATTTTCATTTAATATGATAAAGGTGGTCTCATAAAGGTGATGTCTCATAAGGGTGATGTCTCGTCGCGGTGAGCTTTGTAATCTGTGATTACCTATGTTTCTAATTTCAGGAGAAGTCTCCCTTGATAAAGTTCAACAATGGCGGATAAACAATGTGGGATGCTGTCTTGTCAACAACAGTGAAATTTGACACCTGTATACCCGTATTTCTACCAATTGTCTCAGTCTTCTTTGTTGTGTACATCAGACAGGTAAGAAAATCAAGATAATTGTTTGAAATCATTTTAATAAGATGAACAATAAAAAATATAACATTTACATGTGAGAGTACCTCATGAAAGGACATGTCACATTTTACACACACTCATCATTCACACATTACCATACATTCAGTGCACATTATTAAAACATAGCAATCATTAAAGTAATACAAAATTCACATGATAGGTATAACGAACATTTCATACATGTTAACTACGAGGTTTGTTTAGAAATTATTGAGACATTTTCTCTTATTCTTTTGGGGAAAACAAAAAATCCTTGAAACTTCATCAAAACGTTAATCAGGAATGCATTTTACAAAACAACTAATGACAAAGTCGTAAATATTTTCAGTTTCATGGATTCAATTTAATGAAAATTTTTTATATAAAACCATTTATTTACAACTATTTTGATTTTAATCATATTTTACAGCCATTAGAATAAAATATTGATTAGTTCGTGATTAATTATCATTTATTTAGTTGGTCATAAGTTGTAAGTTCTTTTGTAAAACGCATCCCTGGTATATCAATGTGAAAAGTTTCTTGTTCATGGCATAATTAGATCATTCCTGGTAAGTGGATCAACATGCCCTAGTCCTGTGACTTGGCGCAATCGCAAACTCTTGGCAACATCATTTTAACGCTTCTCATTGCTCTTGTGTTTAAAAGCATTACAAACAAACAGAAATAAGAATTCTTTATTTCTCATCTTTTGTTTTTATTTTAAAATGTTGTCATTTACAATAATATACATTTTCTCTAATTCTTGATTTTTTGTGGAAAAAAATTTGAGTTATTTCTACCCGAAAGTCAATTTACTGGGAATGTCTACTGTAGTCAGTTTGGAAGTATATTAGAACTGATCACAACAGTTAGTGTGTAAAAAGTACTTGTCATTACTATAACCGATTTGGTTGGACTTTTCCGATGCGTCATGTTTAATTCTATCAACTACATCATACATAAACAATTTTTTTAATTGGTGGATTCAGCTTACCGCTGATTGGTTGCTGGTTAACTCAGACTAAATTATGCACGGACAGAACAACAACATATCAGAGAATGAAAAATTTACATGGGTACTCGTGACTGTCGAAATTGGGCTATTTTTTGTATGTGTACACTTGTGATAAAACATACATACGGTACATACATATATAGCTGTAGCTCTGTGTAAAAATTTTGGGTTAGTAAATATAAAGCTATAGTGCATACAATACTTACATGTACAAAAAACTTTACGGCAATTTACTGAGCATAAAAAATACGCTTTTTAAAAAAAGATTTACATCATACCATACTACATTTTGTGCAAATAATCCATTTAAATCATTTAGTTTACAACTGTTAATAATTGTAACTTTACTTGGCCCAAACTTTCTCCCATTAATGATTAAACAACCTTTAACTTGGAAAGCGGATCAAGAGCTTTATTTTTTATGTAAGTAAACAAACCAGTGTACATGTATGGAGCTGGTGACCGGTGGTTCAAAGACAGGTAAAATAAAGAAATCTGTAGTAAATTGTTTGGGGATATTTTAGTATATATATTTACACCGAAAGTGATAGGGCAACAGAAGAGAAACGAATCGGACACTTGCCTAATGAAGACGCACATATACAAACCCCCTTGCACTCTCCACTTCCTTCTCGTTCTGTCACACCATCGTTCAATTCTTTTATTGACTGTCGATTGCCGATCGAAAAGTGTAGGAATCGATCTATCACTTCACTTCGACTGGCAAGTTAGTAGGTAATACATGTGCATTATACATTAATGGTATTTACATGAAATGAACGCTTAGCACATGCAATTTTTAAATATTATAAAAAATAACGCCGTACTCTGGACTGTAGCTTGAGGCTATGGTTTAAGGCCCGTTTACAGAGAGAGAGAGTTTTGCACAGAATTTAAACATAGGGGATAGTCGATAATGACTCCATATTGGGGGAAAATGAACTGTTCTGAGAAATCCTTCAGCTATGGCATTGCATAAGCATGTACTGATAACTCCGCCTTAGAAAAGGAATTGACCAATCATAAAGTTTTCACAACGGCGGCGTCTATAATTATTCATGCATGACATTGCTGACAGAAATGATTGTGACGCTATAGAAAAATCCAACCAAAGTTGTTTTGATAATATATAGTTCCTTTTTCTTAATTCTAGACAGGCAATCAGTGAAAATATTATGTTGAACTGAAGCTCTTCATCTCTTGTCATTGTTTAGTTTTTGTCTGAGCAATTACGTGGCCTTAAAAGGTCTTCTTCTGAGATTTCCACGAGTTTGATGTATATTCGCTGCGTCGTTTTGACGTCAAAATTTAAGGTAAAGTCGTTGTTAAATTTCTATTGTTCTCTAAATTATTTGTAATACAACGGAGCCTCAGTTATCCGGACACTTTCGTTCTCAAGTCCAATCGTCCAGATAAGTGAAGCGTCCGGATATCTGAAATGTGTCTATTGTTGTCTTGAATGATAATGTATTTGTATGTACAATGGCTCCCAGTGTTGATACTAGTTTTTTTTGCCTTTCATACCATATAGCAACACATGCTAGAGTTGTCTGTTGATATGAACGTTTTTATAGATATAAAGAACTCTGCTTTATTTTATTATTTTGTCATGAAATATTAACCGGACATTAATGATAACCGAATCTAGCTAAATTATTTGTGTCCAAGTGTGATATGTGTAAGATACACTGTTGTTCGCAATTTTCCAAATTTTGAAAGTGATTTGGGAAGTCAGTGTGTTTATACAAGCTACTCATGAGGGTCTTGCACGTAAAAAAGGTGTGAAACTTAATTGACAGGGGAAATCTTTTGTACTGAGTATGGTATCATCAAATTTTACTGTCCAGTTAAATGAAGCAAGATTAGTAGTAAATTAGTGTTTTGTGGTAAAAACAGACCGTCCAGATCCGGAACGCGGAATTCTGGATAAATGAGACAAAATAACATATAAAAAATCTGTTCCCAAATAAAATCGTCCGTAAACTGAAGCGTCCGGTTATCTGGCATCCGGATATCTGAGGCCCCACTGTATATCTGTATTTCAACCCAAACATATTAAGTGAAACGATCAAAAAATAGTTGCAGAAAATAGCAAAATGAACTTATTTAATTTGACTTCTTTTATCATTAGCTGTAAGTCTGCGGAAACTTAGAAAGAAGATGTTCAGGTTTTTTTAATCTCCAAGTTCATACAGCGCCGGATACCCCGACCACTGACTTGTTTAACTAAACAAACTATTAAATATTCTTTTAATATTACTTGTTGAGGGTTCTTCAATGTTTATGCCAATTTTCACCAAAATTCATCATTTAGAAGGGGAAATATTCCAGCTGTCTCAATAATTTCTGAAAAACCCTTGTACATACACCCCTTACCCACCTACCCATGATGATCTTCCCCCCCTTTCCACACTTTGCTACTTCCTGTTTAATTTTGGATCTGTTGGGGATTTACGTTAAGTGTCTTTAGACTTTTTATTGTAGAGCTGATATCTTTTAGATCTGTAGAATTTATATTTTAATTATAGTTTTGTTTCATTTAAAGTAATTTTGCCCAATTTTCTGTTGTTTTAGATGATGGACCACTCTACTTCTTTTGACAACAGGTGCCCCTACAGATTCACAAAGTTCCAATGTTGAATGTCCATGACCCTGGTTGAGTGAGTGCACAACTTTATGTATTCTACTTTCAAAATTTCTACTACTAGGAATACATTTTGGATTTGATTTTAATTATACGTATGCCCTGTTTAGAGATTCTGATTTTTGTGTGCAAGTGTGATATTTAACAAGCATCTGTCTTCTTCTGTCATGCTCAATTCAAAGTCATGAGGCAACACTGAAGGGTACCACTTGTTGTTTTTCAGTCCGCGACAGGAAAAGGAATAAAGTTGGCAGGAATTTCCGCACTGTCTTTGGTAGCAGCTGATGATGGAACTGACAGCAGTTGACATGGCCTGTTTCTTCAAAGGTAAGTCTCCGGAGTAGTGATTTTAGAGTTTTCGTACTCCGTCCTGCATCTAAGCTTTAGGTCCAGAACAAAACTTCTCTGCATGGATTCTCTCATAGCTTTTGTTCTTCCAGGAAACATGTCACTCCTGAATGGAGACTTAGCAGTCTGTTTTCTTTGAGAGTCAAAGAAGTGGCGCAGGTCTTTGAGTTTTTCAATCATATGCCCTTGCTTTTCAGATGCACCAGAAGCAGCAGCACTATCTCCATCACTGGTGAAATGGGAAATGACAAGTGGACGGTCATCACTTTGCAGCTCAACGATGCATTCCGCAGCCCATCTCTTTTCATCTTCTATGGTGTTCTCAGGAGGAATGGTTGCAATGCAGTCTTCATGTCCTAGGCATGTAACTTCCTTTTCCTTGGTTCTAAAATAGGTGCCTTTCTTGCATAGTTTATTGCCACAAAACACAGCCACACCATTCTTCTTGGTAACATTTTCACTTAAGGTCAGACGACACGTTCCTCAATTTTAGATAACTTTTTCCAGGAAATTGTTAATGGTTTACTACTACTTTGACAAGCCTTCTTGCAAAAAATTAGGGTACCTTCCCAAGCATTTCTTCAAAATACTAGAGTATGCAATTTCCTATATAATCTTCTTGAAAATACACTTGAATTGCTGATATAAAAATAAATTCATCTACACCACAGCGATATTCACTATATTAGAACTACATCTCTGCCGGGGCGGGGCTTTGAACTCACGACCTCTATAACCTATAAACGCTTCTGACAGTGAGCTGCCACGGTTCTAACCACTCGACCATCTAGACATAAAACCACATCTAAGTAAATTGTGATCATTTTTAAAGTAATTATAAAATTAATATTTTTTATTGGAACTCTTTATAACGAGGAGATACAAAAAAGATTCTCGAGGAACATGTTGTCTGACCTTAAAGTGTATGTCACTTGTGTGGCAGTTTCCCGATCGCACTGAAGGTGGCATTGTAAAACGAGGCATCTTCATCCGCTCTTATAGGTGTATTGGCAAATCCACATATCTCATTAAGCTCTTAAATGTCCTGATTTATTTTCTTTATGCTGTTTTTGTTCAAATCAGTGATGATTTGGCCTACTGTATTGCAGGTCTGATGAATGTTGGTGGCTGATGCTGGGTCAATGTTTGTGCCTAGAAGTATACCATGCATATCCTTTGTTGTAAGGCTGGTAGCCAAGTGGCCAACAGCCATGGCAACATTAAGCTGTGCGGCTCTCCGTCCCTTTCCTGATTGACTGACTTCCTCGTAAAGCTTTTCATGGTGACTGGTGTAATGGCACTTCTTACATCAAATGGAAAGGATCCATGCCAGACATTGCTTTTCCTCCCCATGCTGGTTCCAGTCCATTGATTCGTCACAGTTCAGGAATTTCTGTGAGTGCTCTTTAAAAGGATTGTTCCATAGCTTGCAGTTTTTAACTGGGTTTTCTAAAGGAAAAATCTGGTTATTGATATGGTGATAATGACAGGCGGGCAGTTGCCAAAAGGTTACCCTTATTGTACAGAAAATTCCTCCTACAGTTTTCAAGATAGGAAATTGTTCTTTTGCAGATTATTTGGACATATATCAGAGGTGTGCATATTGCTAGGATTTTGATTTATGATAATTTATGAAAAAAATACAAGCTGTTAAACTTGGTCATTTTTCGGCAAAACATTGCATGTAGGGTACCCCTATTGTACAGTTAACTCCTCCTATAGTTTTCAAGATAGGAATTTGTTCTTTTGCAGATCAATTGGACATATATTAGAGGTGTGCATATTTTGAGTGTTTTGATTTTTGATTATTTATGAAAAAATACCAGCTGTTGAACTTAGTCAGATCAATTGGACATATATATCAGAGGTGTGCATTTTGCTAGGATTTTGATTTCTGACAATTTATGAAAACAGTATGAGCTGTTGAAACAAAATTATGCATATAGGGCACCCCATTTCCCTGGATAGGTAATGTTCATCAATTCAGGGTTGACAAATGGATTATAGATACATGTAATGTTCACACAAAAGAAAACCTGGTTTGCTGTCACATTGACAGCTTTTCTCTTGTTTCATGATGGAGTACTTTGTAAAGTTTGGCATTGGGGTTCGGTGACTCTGCATCCATGTACGAGTCTCCCGACTTCACTTCACTTGACCCGGGTCGCAAAATCTTCATTTAATTGACTGTTTCTGTGATCAGCATCGCTAACTGTATGAAATATTCCATCCTTCTGCTTCTGTACAATGTCCTGAACTCTTCTTTACTCAGCCTACTGATAAGACATAGACACTTGACTGGACTGGTGGTCCCTGTACTCTTCTGGCCCTTGTTGTGAGGAATGTTTCCTTTTTTGTAGATGTCGAATTAGCCATTTGGTCCTTTCTTTGCCATGATTTATATTGAACTGTACACTTGTAGACATTTTCTAAGAATATGATGTTGTGTGTGGAGCAAATTTTTTAAGTATTGTAAACAGATTTTTGAGCATTGGCTCACAGTTATCTTGTTTGGCTTATCAGAATCAATAATGAATAAATGTTTATGACATGAACATTTTTTACAAATTTGTCAGTACAAAGCATGTATATTTTAATTAATTTACTAGTATTTCATCAATTTTAGGAGGTTTTCTTAAAACCCGGGTAGAATCTACCCTTATAAGGAAATCAATATAATTTTTGACTCATTATCATTTACATGATACTAATACTCAGAAACAAGTAGTAAACAGACTATTTTATTGATTCCAGACACCAAGACTTGAAGAGAAACATTGTAATAAGAAATGAATGGGTAGGCATTATGTGAATGGCTGAATTCAGGTATGTAACAATTCTCATTTCGTTCTAAAAATATTAGTTTTTAGCTCACCTGAGCTGATAGCTCAAGTGAGATTTTCTGCTTAAAATTTGTCTGTTGGCGTCGTCATTGAAAACTTTTCACATTTTCATCTTTTTCTCCAGAATCACTGGGCCGATTTCAACCAAACTTGGTAATCACTTGGTAACCATCGTAAGATGAATCGCAGTTGTTAATGCGCGTATTGTGTGACCATGAGTCTGTTGCTTAGCATGTCTCATGTTATCTTGCAACGTTTTACTATCATTGCTCGACTTATCAGTAATATGCCATGCTTTGCCACTAGTATTTATACCCTGTATAAGCATCTCTGTTTCAGACCACAATTCAACAGCTATACTCTGTCCCGAGTTTTTGCTTCCAGCACTTTTTGCTTGATATTTGGATAATCATAAATACCTTTGTGCTCAAACTACTTTCATCCACTAATATGAAAAATGTCCAAATTATCTGTTTTGAAACGCCCCCTCTACCGCTTTAGGTTTCAATACACATCCAAAATTTGAAAGTCTATTAGAATTTTGCATTGTTTCAGCCATTAAGAAGCCGGCATGATAATGTTGAAAAATTGCGCGAGTTATCCCGAGTACTTCCGAATGGAGAAAAGATGTAAACTTTTCCCATTATAAATCTCCGTAAGAAATTTGTTTTCATTCCTGTGAACTTTTATGAGTGAAAAATGATAATTGTTCAATGAAGATATTTTGGATATATTCCCTTTTATCGATTTCAACTGTATTTTTTTCACAGGTATAAGTATTTTTCTTAAAAATCATCAAAAGGTGATGGAATCAATAACTTGGGAAAGACTATAGTTTACATTTATTGCATGATGGTGAGTGAAATATGAAGATTTATTTCTCCAAGAAAAATCATATTTTTTCCAGGGCACTGCCGCAGGAAATTTGTTTTTCTTGGGGAATAAGTCTTCATATTCCCTGAACATTAATGCAATAATGAACAAGGTATGATTATACAAAATACGTTGATTTCTAAAAATTGTTTTATTTCCTCTGTTACTCTCATTTTTCTTTCGCTTGCTTAGATTGTGCGAATTTCATACAAATACTTTTTAGCTCACTGAGACGATGTCAGGGGGAGCTTATGCTATACCCTTGGGCGTCGGCGTCCAAAGTTTTTGTTGCAGGTGCCCTTTGATAGCAATATCTAAGTTACTGCTAGTCTGTACTTCACCAAACTTGCATTGATGGTGTGTCTTATGATACTGATGCACCAGACAGGCTTGGGTGCTGAATCTGAGCTATAGGTTACAGATGCTGAAGGAGGTTAAGGTTTTTAGAGCTGGTTAAAGTTTTTGTTGCAGGTGCCCTCTGATGATTATATCTTAGTAACTAATTGTCCTAACTTCACCAGACTTCCATGGATGGTGCATCTTATGATACTGATGCACCAGACAGGCTTGAATGCTGAATCTGACCCATAGGTTTCGGATGCTGGAGAGGTTAAGGTTTTTAGAGCTGGTTAAAGTTTTTGAAACAGGTGCCCTCTGATGATCATATCTTAGTTATTACTTGTCCTAACTACACCAGACTTCCATGGATGGTGTGTTTTATTATACTGATGCACCTGACGGGCTTGAATGCTGAGTCTGAGCCATAGGTCTCAGACGCTGGATATGGTTAAGTTTTTTGGAACAGGTCACGTGTAATAGATAATAGTACTATTTCAAACTTGCATAGTTGATTAAACTGTAATATGAATGAATCACAGAGGAAGCTTCAGATACAGAGCTTGATCTCCATTATCAAGGATGCTAAAAAATATATCTTAGTTAATACAGGTCCTAACTTCACCAAACTTGAATGGATGGTGTGTCTTATGATACAGATGCACCTGACAGGCATGGATTTTGAATCTTAGCCATATTAGGTTGCGGATGCTGGAGCAGGTTAAGGTTTTAATTGCTAGTGCCCTCTGATGATAATATCTTAGTTATTACTGGTCTGAACTTCACCAAACTTGCATGGAGATGCGTCTTATGTATACTGATGCACCTGACAGGCTTGAATGCTGAATCTGAGCCAAAGGTTTTGGATGCTGGATGAGGTTTAGTTTTTTTGGAACAGGTCACATATTTTATAGGTGATAGCTTGCATAGTTGATTTAACTATATTATAAATGAAACGCAGAGGTTGCTTCAGATGCAGAGCCTGATCTCCATTATCAAGAATGCTAAAGAAATCTCCTACCTCACTCAAACCTGCTCGATAGATAGACGTGTTTATTGTTAAATGATATAACATGATTCCTATGATATAGTATTGTATGGTATAAAACAATATTGTTTAATATATTACAATATAATATCATATGTAATATTATAAAAAGTGATATGATTCAATATGATATTGAATCAATTTTTTTTATATTTTATGTTATGATATTGTAACATGATATTGTTATGTATAGTATTGTATATTAGGATACAATATTGTATAATATTATATTGTATTATTAATTTATTATTTTATCACATACTATTACATAAGTTATTGCAATATATAATGTTGTATCCTATGATACAATATTGTATATTCTATAATATTGTATCATACGATATTGTATAATATGATATTAGTTTCTGTAATATAGAATTATATCACATGAAATTGTATAATATGATACTGTAAAATTTTATATTGTTATACTTTCATGTTAAATACTTAAATCTGATTGGTTAAGACGCAGTTAATAATATTTTCTATTACCCTCAGCGTTAGCAACGCACTTAGCAACGGGTAACATTAAAAAATGTTACATGCGCGAAAATTATGCGCGTACGGTTCGCTGTAGAAGTCACGTTATTCCTATATAAAAGCAGTAAAATTTTCTTAAAAATTAAGACATTCAGTATAACAAAATAAATAGTGCCTGTTTGGGAGGATAACAGTTGAAATTGACACCCCTCGAAAACCATTGTCAACCTCCGCTTTGCGTCGGTTGACAATGGTTTTCTCGGGGTGTCAATTTCAACTGTTACCCTCCCAAACAGGCACTATTTATATAATATTGTATTATGTGATCAGATACAATAACTTAAAACACAATACAATGTCATACCATACGTTACATTATCATATCTCATTATTGTTTATGATGGTATTTTATTGTATTATATGATATATGTTGTAAATATGATAGGATGCAATATTTAATTTTATATTATTGTATTGATTAACAGATGAACACATGATTATTATACAATTTTTTAACAGATGATATACGATATTGTGTCAAAACAGAATCCATGAATATCCAAGATCATAAAGTATGATTTTCATTTTATATGATAAAGGTGGTCTCATAAAGGTGAAGTCTCATAAGGGTGATGTCTCGTCTCGGTGAGCTTTGTAATCTGTGATTACCTATGTTTTCAAATGCGATTATTTCGGCAACAGTTTTTGATTCATATCTAATTTTATCAGTCGAACGAATATTCAGTCGCTTCTGCACATGCGCCAATTGTGAAAGGCGCTTTAAGGATTGTATGTTAATGATATTTGAATGTACATGTAGATCTAGCGTCTTTGGACACAGACAATTGTGAAATATCAGATCTATCTGAAAATGAATCAGGTAGTAATTCAATTGAATGATATGATACATGTTGCATTTGTCATAGAATCTAATCCAATAGACAGTATATATAAATGCTTGGTAACCGCAATTTAAAAATGATAATAAGGACAGCATATTTATTTTTAGGTTTACAAACCAGCCGCTCGGTTTTTTTAGTTTTTAGTAAAAAAAAAATTGAATTATGAAAGAGGTAATCTTTTTTTTCCCAGATAGCTAATTTTTGGTTCGGGATTAAGATTTCATCTGGTTCTATATTATTAGGTTACATACCACTATTTTTACCACGTGCTCATTGACCACACAAGTAGTTCTATTCTAAAAATGTATGTTTTTTTTACAAAAATTCCCAGGGGTGCTAAATGGGCGAATTTGGTGCCTTTAGGGCATGGATGGAAACAAGAAGGTTTGAAAAAAAATACTTGCTAAAAATAATTGGGAAAGTTGATCTTTAAAGGCGCAAAAGGAAGGGTGTAAAGAGGCCAATGTTTACAAATATTCCAAAGTGAAAGTGGATATTGCAGGGTAGAGGTTACTGTAGGGGCCATATCTCAGCCCCCTCTTGATTGATTTTCCTGTACTTCAGAAATGTTGTTGGACTAATGTTTGTCTGTTATTATGCCAAATTTGAAAAGATTTGAGCTGGTGGAATTTTTTATATGAATTTTTGTTTTAAAAAGGAATAAGAGGGAAAAATAATTGTGGTCTGTGTCCTATCAGGTCAAAAGTGAAATTGCTTATTTGGGGTTCTATCTCCCATTTTTTAATAAATATCAATTGTTTAAGGTAATTTATGGAGAAATTGGGCTTTTTGTTCAATTATGAAACTTTCATTTCATCAAAATAGAGGAAAAATTGGGGGTGGGGGGTGGATTTATTTTTTTTTGTTGGGTGATTAGTATGACCAGCATATGCAAATGAGGTAAGTCGTATTTCTATGTAATCATGCGTTGGCACTATTTCTGTCATCTGCAACTTATATTTCGTGGCTATGGACGAATTTCATGCAAAATACAGGAAAAAAGTGCGCTCGGGCTCTGCTCCTGGTTTGAATGGTAAGTGTCACGTACATCTGGACTGGTGCTAGAAGCAGCAACAACAAATATGGTGTTGTATGCTACAAGCATCCAGTACAGAACAAGTGGGTTACCGTGCATGTACATAGAATCAATGTCATGCTACAGTACCTGCAATGTTAATTTTTACAAGATAAACGATAGGATAGGATTCATGCATGATAGGATAGGATTCACGCACGATAGAACACTCAGTATACACGCACGATATGATAAGATTGATACACGATAGGAAAGGATAAACGATTTTCATGATAAATGTATAACCGCGTTAAACGATCTTCACGATAAACCTGAATATGGCAGAATTTGAGAAAGAACACGTACAAATCAAGATATACATGCAATTCTTGTTATTAGCAAATGCCCAGTTGTTGTAATCGCTGCATCAATATTATAATGTATTAAAATGACCAGTTAAATTTTCTTAACAAATATTATGAGCTGAAATAATCAATTATTTGTATTGTTAACATTGTTTTCAATAACCCAGCAGATCGCCGCGAACATTTCAGCCTGAGAGCAAATAACACGAACTCAATGAAAATACAACTTTTGCTCTAAATAAATATAAAATCTATCATAAATACATTTATTTCTAAATAAAAAAATCATTAAAATAAATTATATTGCACACACGTTAAAAAATATTAACACAGATGCACATTCCGCGTACGATTTGTTGACATTGTTTTTATTACCGCACACCCAAGCCGATCGCCGGGAACATTTTAGCCCGAGATCAAATATCACACGGAAAATATAGTGGGTTCAATTAAAATAATACTTTTGTTTTAAGTAAATATTAATTATATAATAATTACTGTTGTTCCTATAAATAATGATGCATGCAAAACGAATTATATTACATACAAGTTAATGTATACAGTCCGCGTATGATTTAATATATTCGATATACAGGTAAACATGTTACCATGTTCCTTAGAACTTGGATAGTTTACAATCATTTTTCACTTCCACTGCTTACAGATATGATTTACATGTACTACTGGTTAATTTGATCTAAAGAATGGAGAATTTAGTATCAGGATAGAATGCTGGATAGGAATTTACATTTTTTGTTTGATAAATGTCTGTATACGGCACATTGATTGACTCGTAACTTTGAAATAAATGTCAGTACTTGCTTATAAAAAGGCATAAAACGATTAACACGATAGGATAAACGGAAAAACTGTTAAAATTAAACGATAATCCTGATAGGATTAACGCATGATAGGATAGGATTAATGCATGATAGAACAGTATACAAGCACATTACAATAGGGTTGATACACGATACGATAGGATTGGATTGTAAAGAATAACGTTGTGGGTACCGTACATCATGGTTATCATGAGTTGGTTGCATCCATTGTTGCATCACACTTGTGCCACAACACACTGTGTGTTGTTTCGGAGCACATCACTCTTTAACCACATGGTATAAACAACCAGCGACAGACCTGCCGAGCTAGGGGTACCTGCCTGGGTCACTTTCCCTACCTGCCTTGCAGACTTGACCTTACTATTGACATGAATTGAGAAAACAAGGAATAGGTAAGTTTATCATATTTATTAGAATGTTACACCGCTAAACATTGGAGAGTCATGCATATCTCCTCACAGTAATGGTTTTAGTATATGCCTGATGGTACATGCTGATGGATTCAGTTCAAGCTTTAAGGTTAGTAATAGTCAGTATCATTTATGAAATGGGTATAGTGTCATTCAGTCACATCCTGGGCGAGGCCTCAGATGATATTGGCATGCTCCTCTCCCGTGGTAGGGATGATCACGTGCTGCAGGTAGGTTCATATCCAATTGTCCCTTCCGGTAGTCAGACTTTGTTTGATGTTCGTGACGATATAGATGGTGTCCGTCCATTTTCCTACCGTGCTGTTTGTTTCTTCTGGTCTTAATCTTTTCCTTTTTATGGTATTCTTGTCTGTAGAGGAACTGCTGATCAATCCTGGCTAGTCGTCGCTTGCCGTAGTCTGAGTATTGGACACCGGCAGATTCACACTTGAGTCTGTTTGAGGTTCCTGGTAAGTTATTCCTCCTGTGAATCATGGATTGCAGACGGCCTTCCATTGTTCTTGAGAATTTCACATTCTTGGGCATGTTAGCAGTTGCAGATCTATGGTAGGACTCCTTGGCATTGGTGTCAGTCAGAAGTTTCATGGCTGAGATAGCTTCCAGGCTCAACTTCATTTTCAGAACTTCTGCCACAATTCTTAGGTCGTTGTCATTTATTTGCAGGGCGGTGATACTATAGATGGCCAAGTTGCGGCTATAGTTTCACCAGTTGGAGACCACTCCCCTGTCACAGACCAAGGAATAGACGGCACACATAAAACAGTGTCCGTCATAACATGCAACAGTTGCCTCCAGGACTTTGGGTAAGAAACTGCTCATTTTCTCCAGGTCTCTGTCATACTTGGTGAATATCTTTTTCACTATCATGGAACATCTGGATTTTAAATCATTGCCAAACACCATTTGTAACTCTTTCTTTTCTTCTTTTGTCTTAGAATGGAACATTTCATCGCTGTATACTGCTCGGTTGCTGGCATGGAACTGTGATTGCCCAAGATGGACAGCGTCTGCTAGGCGCTCTACCTTTCACAAGGGATGAAGAGCCCGCATGGCATCGTCCACTCCTTTAGCACCTTGGGCAACGTTGTCTTCGGTAACGTACCGAACTAGAACATCTTGCAGGCCTAGCTGAATGCCGATATCCTTCGCCATCTCGTATTCGGAGAACAGAGCAGCCGGAGACAGGTTTGCAGTACATTCAGCATGACCGCCAGGACAGTCCACTTCCATTCCTTTGCCACGCAGCCATGCACCAGTCCAGCAGAGTTTGTTCTGTACAGCACAGGCAAATATGTACTTTCTATCTGTATTTGTTTCTACTGCCAGAGAAAATGCTTGACTGGCATTCTGGCCTAGGGTCTTCCGACTAAACATGACGCTGCTGTTGTACCTTGCATCTGTTGAAATGTTGATGATATTTTCAGGGTGTCCTCGAGTAACATTAACCTCTTTGACTTTTTGTATCTTGTCATTCATGTCCAGTTTGTTCAGTTCTGTCATTTTTCTGCTTGTTTTGCACAGGAGTGTCTCCATGAATAATTTGCTGGGAGCAGGTATGTCCAGACAGGTGAGGAGTTCAATCATCTTCTCGGCCCTGATGGCAGTGTCTTGAATGGCATATGCGAGAGTGATGTTGGTTGCTGATGGATTATGGCCTGGTCCCTCTTGATGAATCTCATGATACATGTTGAATGTCGGAAAGGTAAACGGACAATTTGCGCATTTTATCTTGTACTTCCAGGAGATGCCTAACTTTCTTGCCTCGAGTACAGCAAAATTTGGCATTGGGCAGGTGCTTGAAGTAGTCTGATGAAGATGGGCTGTGCTGGTCATCATATCAATCAATTTTTCTTCACTCACTACTGGTACTGTACCAGTTATCGGCTAAGACCAGTTATCTGCTAAAATGAGAGTTCGGGTTTATAGCATGCAACAATCCAAGATTTTTTAATTCAGTCGTCTTTTTCGAATAAAGAAAAGTAAGTTTGCTTGAAAACTTTCTTGAATATGCTTTATACATGAGCTTAAACGATCATTGTTTACCGCTGATTTTACATTTTTGCACTTTCGGCAGTGGGGGAAGGGACTTCATAAGTTAAAAATAAAATATTACCTCTTTGTGATACGTTATTATATCCCTTCTTTGATTTGACATATAAAATCAATACATTTAACATGTATAAAGAAAAGGAATTCACGAATTTCCCAGAGATTCGTAGTGCAATTGAACGCCTGATTGCACAATTATGTATTGAATAGTATACGATTTGGTGTTTTACAGTATGATAATAAACGAATTATTTTATGAGTTTTGTTTATAATGTATCATGACCCTGAATACTTTAGTCTGACCTCACAAGGGGCATAATTCAAACTACATTTAGCAGAGTATAAAATCAACATGAACACGGATTTATACTATGTTATTATCACGAAGCCGATAACTGGTACAGTAAATCGTAAAAACTCGGCAAATTCGAGGCGTGGTTAAAAGCACAAAACAAGATGTTTTGGGTTCTAAATAATGATATAAACTAACAGATTGATATTAAAATAAGGAGTTCACTTTTTAAAGTATGTCAAGTTTTATCCAAAAATATCTAGAAATAAGGAATTACGAAAAGAAAACGTTAAATTTTAGCCGATAACTGGTACAGTGCCAGTACACATTGTCCCCCTTCATATTCATTGCTGTTGGTATTTTGTAGGTATCTGCAGCTTTCTGACTGTGGCCGAAGAATACACGAGGATCCACTCTCCCCATCTCAGTCAGGAGTTATGTAGTATTGGCAGTCTAAACTTGGTCGTGTTACAAGGGCATGGTCCCCAACAGATAGCTGGACAAAGGAGCGTTTACGAGTTGTCTGTTGGTCCTCTGATGAAGCCTTGGATCTGTTAGTATTACCTTGATAAAAAAACCTGCTGCTGGGCAGCTTACTTTGATGGAGTTTCCTCCCTTTGTTTCATGGCCTTTGGTTCCTCTGAAACATTTTGACAACTTCTGTAAGTACTTCCTGCTTGCTGTATCAAAGATGGTGTGATGGATTCTTTATTTCGAATCCATCATATTTATAGTCTTCTATGTTTGACAGTACTTCAAATGGCATGTTATACCTATCCATGTCATCTCTACTGTACACAGAGCTAATCCATTTTGACCTGTAAGTGCCACTTCATCAAGTTGATTGCAGTGGCCATGTTTGATTATATGCTTACAACAAAGGGATTACTGGCTGTTTATTTACTAGCATGTCTGATTTCTATAGTATATTAAATGTAGAAATTTCAAATTTAACATATTTTTTTCTACTGAAATATCTGTGTCTAAATATTTTATTTTGGCCAGGGGCTTTTCTGGGGATTTATAGCCTTATTTGGCGTTTTATTTCAAAAACAATAATAAAATTGCATAACATTAATTTTGATGAGAAAAAATGTTAGATGTGTGTGGGCAAAGAGTTGAAATATGACATATTAAAGTTTGAAGGAAATTGATTATAAAGTAAGGTCATTATGATTATTTTAGTGAAGTGAATTTTGTGTGAGATGCTAGTGTTGGCATGCAATTTCAGCTGTTCTTGTACCTTTTTCCAGGAGCCCATTACTCTGGTGTAAGGAGAAGGATTTCACCAAAACTTCTGGGAGACATTGGAAATACCCACAGGTGCCAACCTATCAAGTTTCATCAAAATCAATAAAGGTATGTGAAATTATTAGGTCACATACCACTACTTTTTGCCCGTGCTCATTGACCACACAAGTAGTTCTATTCTAAAAATGTATGTTTTTTTTACAAAAATTCCCAGGGGTGCTAAATGGGCGAATTTTGTGCCTTTTAGGGCATGGATGGAAAGAAGAAGGTTTGAAAAAAAAATACTAGCTAAAAATAATTGGGAAAATTGATCTTTTAAGGCGCAAAAGGAAGGGTGTAAAGAGGCTAATGTTTACAAATATTCCAAAGTGAAAGTGGATATTGCAGGGTAGAGGTTACTGTAGGGGCCATATCTCAGCCCCCTCTTGATTGATTTTCCTGTACTTTGGAAATGTTGTTGGACTAATGATTGTCTATTATTATGCCAAATTTAAATAGATTTTAGGTGGTGGAATTTTTTATATGAATTTTTGTTTTAAAAAGGAATAAGAGGGAAAAATAATTGTGGTCTGTGTCCTATCAAAGGCAACAACTTCCTGTCTAATATGGTGCGAGAACATGTTTACATTGAACTGAGGTTCATGTTTATGGCCTGGTTTAGTTTGAAATTTGTTTGCGTGGGTGGAAAATGCCGAGATCAACAACTTAAAAAGATCAAACTGTTTTGTCAGACCGACACGTAATTAATACATGTTGATGTGTTGCAAGTTGAAAGGAACCAGTCACTCGAGCATCCAAAACGCAGAATAGAATAAAATTCTAATTCATTTAAAAAAAGCTAACACATCCTAAAGCAACATTGTCTAATGATGATGTCCTTGGTTTTCTGACAGTATACATTTATATATAGCATTCCTTATTTCAACCATTTTATATGAAATTTTGTTTCATTGGTATAAACGAAGATTAAATTGAAATACTTTTGTACCTAGATAAAAACTGTAACTAAAGTTTCTTATAATGGTAATGGTAAATAATGGTAATGACTCGATCCCTATAAAATGACAAACGAACATTGCTACTTGTGATATCAAAGATGTTTGTCATATATATTCTATTGCACTATTTCAGTGATACATTTCACAGATTACATATGGTACTTTTTACATGCTACACTCCATGCTACATTTCATGCAGTTACACACCACTATCATGAAGTTGCCATTCATATTATTACAATAAAGATGATGTCAAAAACATGTTTTTTCCTCCCACAGAACTTTACAATTTTGTAGTTTGTAAACCTAAAAAAAAAAAATTCTGGTCATAAGTGAATTTTATTTCCTCCTCCTACGGAATTTTATTATTTTGTTGTTCGTAAACCTAAACGTAGAAAGATGCTGGCCTAACTTACTTCATCAGAACACTCATCCCACCTGATATCAAAGCAAGTATTCATTTATTTTATTTGAAAGAAATGTAAGCCTGCTGTCGAAGTGATTAGTAATATTGAGTACAAAGTTATAAACTGATTATATTTTTCTGTTCGAAATTTTATCCTGATACTCCTTTTTTTCCTTCTGTAAAAAAGGCTCAGATATGGACAAAGGTGTAGCTAGGAAAAATGCAACAAAAATAATTTTTTGTACAAAGAAATTTAAAAGGACTATATTTGGTATGGTTTAATATCTGCCCCCAATTTTAACAATTTTTGTCCCCCGCCGCAACGCGGTGCGGGGACATAGAAATGCAGGGCATGCGTCCGGGTGTCCGTCCGTCACACTTTTTTGTAAGCGCTGTCATGCCTACAAATTTTGACCAATTTTCATTAAATTTATACCAAATGTTTATACCACTAATACTTTGGTCAAGTTCGAAAATCAGCATTGGTCGATACTTTTTGTTGAAGTTATAGGACTTTGATCACAATAATGTCTCTGTTTTATCCAAAATTTGACCTTGTAAGCGCTCTCATACCTACAAATTTTGAAGGATTTTCATTAAATTTATACCAAATGTTTATACTACTATTACCTTGGTCAAGTTCGAAAATCAGCATTGGTCGATACTTTTTGTTGGAGTTATGGGACTTTGACCACAATAACGACTCCGTTTTATAAAAAAAATTGACCTTGTAAGCGCTCTCATACCTACAAATTTTGACGGATTTTCATTAAATTTATACCAAATGTTTATACCACTATTATCTTGGTCAAGTTCGAAAATTAGCATTGGTCGATACTTTTTGTTGGAGGTATGGGACTTTGTGACCTTGTAAGCGCTCTCATGCCTATAAATTTTTGACGGATTTTTATTAAATTTATACCAAATGTTTATACCGCTAATACTTTGGTCAAGTTCTTTTAGATTGTAGTATTTTGGATATATTTGCGACAGGAAAAATAGAAAAAAAAATGGGTGGTGGGGGTAAAAAAATGTTCCTTCCAACCTCCCCACACATTTAATTCTGGAACAGCCCTGAATGTTTGAAATATTCCAATATACAGTATACTAGTATACTGCTTGACCGGCGGGGGACCCTGGAATTCTATTCTTGTTTAAATAGTGTTGCAAAAAATCAAATCTCCATAAATCAGTGTACAGAGGATGTCTATCACTTTTATCTTGATTTTTGTCATTGTTACTCATTCGTTGCATAATATGCAAATATATATATAGATATTATCTATGACGTCACCTTCATGTAAATGACCAAATTTCAGCATTTTTGCAAAAAAATGAAAATGTTATCGTTTTTTTAGGGTCTTCCGTTTCCAACGGAAGACCCTCTTGTTATTCTATTGTTTCTTTAGGGTCTTCCGTTTTCAACGGAAGACCCTCTTGTTATTCTATTGTTTCTTTTTCATTATTATTAGGGTCTTCCGTTTTCAACGGAAGACCCTCTTGTTATTCTTCGGTTTCTTTCTATTATTATTATTATTAGGGTCTTCCGTTTCCAACGGAAGACCCTCTTGTTATTCTATTGTTTCTTTTTATTATTATTATTATTATTCTTTTTCTTTTCTTCTGACTCCTTTTTTGCCTCATAACTCAAAAGGTTTTGAACCGATTTTAATGAAATTTTCAGAGATTTTTGCAAGTAAGCGTCCCTCAAAAATGTAAAAGTTTTAAAGAGAACGTCACTTCCGTTTTGACGTGACGTCATTTTTAAAAATTTCAAAAAGTCATTTTGTCCCGGACTTTTCTCAAAAACGCTTTAAGATAGAGGCTTGAAATTTTGAATGGTTATGATTTAATCGATTTACCTCTGTAATAAGGCTCGAAATGAAAATCGGTCACTTCCGGTCGAAACCGGAAGTGAAACAAATTTTTCGAAAAAATGAATTTTCAGATCAAATCAAAAATGAATATGTGTTTTGTAGAGTTTACTTAGCTGAATCTAACACTGAAAGCCGTTTTAAAATCGGACGATGCATTACAGAGATATTGGGGTTTAAAAATTGATTTTTCCGGAAATTTTGATTCCGCGTTCTTGGTTTAAAAAATAGCGTAATGTTAAAAGTAAAATTAACTCGTACTATAAATAATTGTTAAGTCGTACTGTAACACATTCGGATTTTTTTGGTTACGTCGTTCTTAAAATCGGAAAGGTTTTTGTTAAGTCGTACTTAAAATCATTCGTATTTTGTTAAGTCGTACCAGGAATATTCGATTTTTTTGTATCTTTTTATTTTAGTTACTTTTGTTATTGGTTTAAGAGCTTTGCTTCTTACAGGAACTTCCAGCTTTACTTCCAACATTAACGGAAGACCCACTCGTTGCTTTGCAACGAGCTTTGCTCTAGTTCTTTTTATTTTTTTTTCTGACTCCTTTTCGGCTTTATAACTTAAAAAGTTTACAACCGATTTTAATGAAATTTTCAGAGGTTGTGTGCAACTATAATACCTCAAAGTTTGTGAAGTTTCTTTGAAAATGTCACTTACGTTTTTACGTTACGTCATTTTTAAAATTTTCAAAAAGTCATTTTGTCCGCGGCGTTTCTAAAAAACGCTTCAAGATAGAGGCTTGAAATTTTCAATGGTAATGATTTAATCGATTTACCTCTGTAATAAGGCTGGAAATGAAAATCTGTCACTTCCGGTCGAAACCGGAAGGGTATCAAATTTTTCGAAAAAATGAATTTTCTGATCAAATCAAAAATGAATATGTGTTTTATAGAGCTTATTAAGCTGAATCTAACACTGAAAGCCGGTTTAAAATCGGACGATGCATTACAGAGATATACGAGTTCAAAAAATGATTTTTCCGGAAATGTTGATTCCGCGTTTTTGGTTAAGAAATTAGTATCAAGTTCTTTGTTAAATTAACTTGTACCTAAAAATTAATTGTTAAGTCGTACTGTAACACATTCGGATTTTTTTGTTAAGTCGTTCTTGAAATCGGAAAGGTTTTTGTTAAGTCGTACGTAAAATTATTCGGTTTTTGTTAAGTCGTACCAGGAATAATTCGATCTTTTTTCATCTTTTTATTTAAGGTACTCTTGTTATTGGTTTAAGTGCTCTGCTTCTTACAGGAACTTCCAGCTTTACTTCCGACATTAACGGAAGACCCACTCGTTGCTTTGCAACGAGCTTTGCTCTAGTTATTTTTCTTTTTCTTTATTTTTCTGACTTTTTCAAAGCTTAATATCTCAAAAAGTTTTCAACAGATTTACATGAAACTTTCAGGGATTATGAAGCATTATTGTGCCTCAAAGTTTTAAAATTTTCAACTACAACGTCACTTCCGTTTGTACGTTACGTCAATTTTTAAATTTTAAAAAAGTAATTTTGTCCAGGGCGTTTTTCAAAAACGGTTCAAGATAAAGACTTGGAATTTTCTGTGTTGAAGCAATGATCGTTTATATTTGGACATAAGACTGGAAATTAGTTTCCGTCACTTCCGGTCTAAACCGGAAGTGTTTTAAAATTTTCGAATTTTCGAATTTTTCGTTTTAATTTAAAATGATTACGAGGTTTGTAGAGTTTGTTATGCTGAACACGAATCTGAAATCCGTTTGAAAATCGGACGATGCATTACAGAGATATCGGGGGTTAAAAATTGATTTTTCCGGAAATTTTGATTCCGCGTCCTTGGTTTAAAAAATAGCGTAATGTTCAAAGTAAAATTAACTCGTACCAAAAATAATCGCTAAGTCGTACTTGAACACATTCGGATTTTTTTGTTAAGTCGTTCTTGAAATCAGAAAGGTTTTTGTTAAGTCGTACGTAAAATCATTCGTATTTTGTTAAGTCGTACCAGGAATAATTCGATTTTTTTCATCTTTTTATATTTTAGTTACTCTTGTTATTGGTTTAAGGGCTCTGCTTCATACAGGAACTTCCAGCTTTACTTCCGATATTAACTGAAGACCCACTCGTTGCTTTGCAACGAGCTTTGCTCTAGTTTTATTATTATTAGGGTCTTCCGTTTTCAACGGAAGACCCTTTTGTTTTTCTACGGTTTCTTTTTTTTCTTATTCTTATTATTATTATTCTTTTTATTTTTTTTCCAACTCAAATATTTCAAAAACGCTTGCATCGATTGTTTTGAAATTTACATGTGTAATGTGTATCTAAAAGATCTCTATGATATGAAAAAATTATTTGATGACGTCATCAATTTCGTCAGATATTGACGTTTTTCACGTTTTAAAAAGTGATTTTGTCCGGAGCTTTTCTCATTTTTGATTTAAGATAAAGCTATGAGATTTACAGAGAAAGTAGAACTATCGTTTTACTTATGACATAAGGATGAAAACTTGATTTGGACACTTCCGGTCGAAACCGGAAGCAAAACCAATTTTTTTGAATTTTCATGTTTTTCAATTTTAAAAATTTTACGTACGTATCTTACAGTAATTTTCATGCTGAGTTCAAAACTGAAATCCGTTTTTAAATCGGACGATGCATTACAGAGATATCGGGGTTTAAAAATTGATTTTTCTGGAAATTTTGATTCCGCGTCCTTGGTTTAAAAAATAGCGTTTTGTTTAAAGTGAAATTAACTCGTACCAAAAATAATTGCTAAGTCGTACTTAAACACATTCGGATTTTTTTTGTTAAGTCGTTCTTGAAATCAGAAAGGTTTTTGTTAAGTCGTACTTTAAATGATTCGGATATTGTTATGTCGTACCAGCAATAATTCGATTGTTTTCATCTTTTTATTTTAGTTACTCTTGTTATTGGTTTAAGAGCTCTGCTTCTTACAGGAACTTCCAGCTTTACATCCGACATTAACGGAAGACCCACTCGTTGCTTTGCAACGAGCTTTGCTCTAGTTATTATTCTTTTTCTTTATTTTTCTGACTTTTTTAAAGCTTAATATCTCAAAAAGTTTTCAACGGATTTACATGAAACTTTCAGGGATTATGAAACATCATCGTCCCTTAAAGATTTTAAATTTCTAACTACAACGTCACTTCCGTTTTTACGTTACGTCAATTTTTAAATTTAAAAAAAGTGATTTTGTCCAGGGCGTTTTTCAAAAACGCTTTAAGATAGAGACTTTGAATTTTCTGTGTTGAAGCATTGATCGTTTTTATTTGGACATAAGGCTGGAATTAAGTTTCCGTCACTTCTGGTCCAAACCGGAAGTATTTTAAAATTTTCGAATTTTCGAATTTTTCGTTTCAATTTCAAATGTTTATGAGGTTTGTAGAGTTGGTCATGCTGAATACAAAACTGAAATCCGTTTGAAAATCGGACGATGCATTACAGAGATATCGGGGTTTAAAAATTGCTTTTTCCGGAAATTTTGATTCCGCGTCCTTGGTTTGAAAAGTAGCGTAATGTTCAAAGTAAAATTAACTCGTACCAAAAATAATTGTTAAGTCGTACCTGAACACATTCGGATTTTTTTTTGTTCAGTCGTTCTTAAAATCGGAAAGGTTTTTGTTAAGTCGTACTTAAAATCATTCGTATTTTGTCAAGTCGTACCAGGAATATTCGATTTTTTTCATCTTTTTATTTTAGTTACTCTTGTTATTGTTTTAAGAGCTCTGCTTCTTACAGGAACTTCAAGCTTTACTTTCGACATTAACGGAAGACCCACTCGTTGCTTTGCAACGAGCTTTGCTCTAGTTATTATTATTATTCTTTTTCTTTATTTTTCTGACTTTTTTAAAGCTTAATATCTCAAAAAGTTTTCAACGGATTTACATAAAACTTTCAGGGATTATGACACATCACTGTCCCTAAAAGATGTAAATTTTTTAAGTACAACGTCACTTTCATTTTTACGTTACGTCAATTTTTAAATTAAAAAAAAGTGATTATGTCCAGGGCGTTTTTCAAAAACGCTTAAAGATAAAGACTTGGAATTTTCTGTGTTGAAGCATTGATCGTTTTTATTTGGACATAAGGCTGGAATTTAGTTTCAGACACTTCCGGTCCAAACCGGAAGTGTTTTAAAATTTTCGAATTTTCGAATTTTTCGTTTCAATTTCAAATGTTTATGAGGTTTGTAGAGTTGGTCATGCTGAATACGAAACTGAAATCCGTTTGAAAATCGGAAGATGCATTATAGAGATATCGGGGTTTAAAAATTGATTTTTCCGGAAATTTTGTTTCCGCGTCTTTGGTTTAAAAAATAGCGTAATGTTCAAAGTAAAGTTAACTCGTACCAAAAATAATTGTTAAGTCGTACTTGAACACATTCGGATTTTTTTTGTTAAGTCGTTCTTGAAATCAGGAAGGTTTTTGTTAAGTCGTACTGAAAATCATTCGGATTTTGTTAAGTCGTACTAGGAATAATTCGATTTTTTCATCTTTTTATTTTAGTTACACTTGTTATTGGTTCAAGCTTTGCTTCTTACAGGAACTTCCAGCTTTACTTCCGACATTAACGGAAGACCCACTCGTTGCTTTGCAACGAGCTTTGCTCTAGTTTTTCTTTATTTTTTGCACTCGGAAGTATAGAGCGCAGGTCTGCTCAAGTACGATTTTAACGAATGTCTTTCTTCCTATAACTATACACATCATACTAAAAAGTGGTACTTGAGCAAGCCTGCACTCAATGTTTCCCAGTCGAAAAACCATCTGAAAACACCCATTATGATATTTTGCTACAAAACATCAATTCATCAAAATAAGACAATTTTCATGACGTCATTGCTAAATTAAGATGACACTGTGGTGATAACCTTTTACACACTTATTCCCAATCTGATTTCAACTACTGTGTAGGTAGTGTAGATTCAAGTTTGTTCAAATCATGATCCCCAGGGGTAGGGTGCAGCCACAATTTTTTTTTGGGGGGGGGGGGGTCGGTCGAACTTTTACATAGTAATATATAGAGTAAATGTTTTAAAATCTTCTTTTCTGAAACTGAGTAGCCAGAAAAGCTGTTACTTGTGTGAAAGCATTCTCAGGTGGGGTTGATTCAAATTTGTTTAAATCATTATCCCCAGGGGTAGGGTGGGACCACAATGGGGGGGGGTCCAATTTTACAAAAGAAAACAATGGGGGGGGGGGGGGGTCAAACTTTTACATAGGAATATATAGAGAAAAATCTTTAAATATCTTCTCAGAAACCAATCAGCCAGAAAAGCTGAAGCTGGTGTAAAAGCATCCTCAGTTACAGTAGATTCAAGTTTATTAAAATCATGATCCCCAGGGATAGGGTGGGGCCATAGTGGAGAATCAAATTTTTACATAAGAATATATAGAGAATAATCTTTAAAAATCTTTTCAGTAACCTTCTTCTATGAAACAGATCAGCCAGAAAAGCTGAAACTTGTGTTGAAGCATCCTCAGGTAGGGAACCTTTAAGTTTGTTCAAATCATGATCCCAAGGGGAAGGAAGGGGCCACAATGGGGGGGGGGGGTCCAATTTTACAAAGGAAAACAATTTAAATTATTTACAAAAACTTAGATGTTATTATATTCAGTTTTACTTTATTCAAGCATGTTGACATATTTTTGGTTCTTTTAGAATTGTTTAGACTCTGGCCCTTCAGACAATTCTTGGGCCTCACAAAGGGTTCAAAGTTTAATGTAGGTTTATCATGTTTATAATTCATAAACTGTATAAACAGTTCTTTAAGTTCAGTTTGCAGGTCAAGGTTCAAGGTCATTCACTTAACCTTATTTGGCTCATACTGCACATCAACAGAGCTTCTGAGTAAAGGGTGTGCAACTGGCCAAGAACCAAATTTTAAGGTCAAATATGAAGGTTATAGCAGAATGATATGAAAAATCATTGCCTGGAGCATATCTTTTCTCCCTTGGTCCGATCTGGCTCATACTTTAATAACACTCTCCACTTGGCCATATTTGCCTTCTTCTTCACATTAACAGGACTTTTGGGTTAATGGTGTGCAACGACTTAATAATTTGAACAAAGTCAATGTGAAGGTCATAACGGATCTTTTTATAATCAGTTTAAGACCGTAGATTATTTCCCATTAGCTTGATCTTGCTCAGGTTAAAAAAAATGTATGTTTGTAAGGCGTAATGAGATTAAATTAAAAGTTTTATGCCAGCTGGAAAATTTCTAAGTTGTAGGACAAGGTCAAAGTAAACTTCTCTGAAATGTTTTTCACCTGTAGTCCATTATTTAAGCAGGGCCCTTTGAGATGGTTGCCATCTCAATGTTGTCTAGTTATGTCTATTCTTGCTCAGGTGAGCGATTTGGCCCATTCGCTTCGTGTTTTAAAACGTTTTTGGTCAAGATTTGGGGTTGCCTCAGTATAGAATTTGCCAAGCTTTAGAACAAGTTCCTCAGAATTAATGTTATCAAAGTCTAGCATTTCCTCATAGGTTTCCAGGGACCATTCTGTAAAAAAAAAATCAGTGGTTTAGGAAAAAGGTTTTAGGGGGATGAAAACTCAACAATCAATAGTGATATTCTGTTTGAATACCTCAATAGCTTAATCAGTAAAGCACTCATACTTACGTATGAGGGATTCAGGTGCAATTCCTGATTGGGGTCTATCATTTATGTTGAGTTGATTTTTTCAGACATTAAAAAATGATGCTTTTTTAGTTTACATTTTCATAATTTTCAAAACTGTTAAAATGAAGTCCAAATTAAAGTCTCCACTTTCCACTTTGTAGTAGAACATGTTTTCTCCCCTTTATTCTTCATCAGAAACTAATCCAAACATTTTAAGTTTTGGAGCACAGAAACTCTCATCCCTTTCTCTTGCAAAAGATTGCTGCATCTATCAGCTTTTCTGGAAGACAGATACACGTGCATCTTGCAGACCTACCTGTGTAACCTCCTCTACAGTCATTTCATCTACAAAATGAGATTCAAGAATCTCTCTATCATTTTCAGGTGGACCCTTATTTTCCAAGTGTTGCTCAAAATTGTATCCTTGCTTGAAATCTCATCCATTTTGTTTGTTTACTACTAGCAGAGGACATGCATCATCATTAGACCAGAATATACTCCCTTGTATTGTTAATTATGATTATTTACTCAATTTTATCAATTGTTGTGACTATTTTGTTATCAAAATACAGTAAAACATGGTTATAGCGAACACGCTTATACTGAATTGACACTTACCATGAACTGATTTTCATTCCTCATTACTTTATAACATGTTGTAAACTCAAGAGATATAACGAATTACCCTTACAACGAAGCAAAATCGCCTGTCCCTTGCACTTCTTTATAAGAGTGCAAATACACAGTTTTAAATGTTTTATATGTAACGATATAAGGACGTTTTAAGATGAGACACAAGCAAAACTGACCCGTATAAAATTTGATTGTAAAACATGTTACATATATATCTACTAGTATATATCAATAGAAAGATAAAATTATGAATTTTTTTCAACATGTAAGTTAATGCTAGAATTTATTTGGCACTCAAAGCATGAGGAAAGTAGTCAAAAGGATGCCTCTAAATGCAGTACACTCACTCATTTTAGGCTCCCCTAACAGCAGAATTGAAATAAATCGGCCATTTTAGTTGTCTGTGCATTTTCAAGAGCAAGTCTGTAGGCATCGTTTATAGTATTTTCAGTGTACATTTACCAGCTTTTTAAAGAGCTATATTATCTGCTAAAAATTCATGAAATTCTGCACTCGTTAAATTTGGATGTTTTTGGAGTGGGTTCTCCCTTTATTTTTCTACATACTTTTCTACAGGTATTCGAAAGAAAAACCTCTATAGCATGCAATTGAAAAAAAAATTAAATATCATGTATACCGCATAAAAATAGCAGTATTGCTTTTTCCCAGAAACCCCCCCCCCCCCCCCCCCACCCCCTGGATTTTATATGAAACTGTGTTAGCTACCTACAGTGGAACTTATGATACCACAAGCACACAGACATTCGCCGACCTTATAGTTAATTTCAATTTAACCTTGAGGTCAAAGATAGTTAGTGAAAGCCTGTTCTCAGGTGATAGTTAACTTGTTTACAGGTAAGATGGTGTTTACTCAATAACTGTTGTCATCAAAATATTTCAAATTTGATCGAATTATTTTGAATATGATTCCGTTATATATTCAATAGCGATAAAAAACAAAAGCAAAAGCCGCAAGAAGTTGGACACTAAAAACACGTTCCATAGATATAGCTGTTCACTGAATAACCAGCGCTAGCTATATGTTTTACCATGTGTTGGACTCGGATCCCTGTTGCGGACACTGATATAAATCAATCGATATTGCAGTTAGATAAATGAAAACTAAATAGTTTGAAGCTGTGCGCAGTTTCATTGTGTCGCAAATTGTTGTTTCAACTGTGTCGCTAAGAGCTTTTCTGTTTGAAAATAGGCTTTTATACTTGTATACTCGTACTAAAAACTGTTAACACAATCGGAACGAAATGTTAGCTGAGAGTCGGGCAACGTTGATTCGATACAATTTTAATACTTTTGAATAGTATGTTATCAAGTGTGATTTTTCATTGTCTTGCAAGCATCTGAAGTAGAAACATTCACGGACTTTGAGGCTGTTTACTTTCTTGTGACTATTTTGTTATCAAAATACCACAAGCACACAAACCTCATACACAGTACAACATAAAGGATACACCTTTATGAAAATTCTACAATTAGAATTAAAAGTGCAACACTTAAAGCATGAAATTTTGGAAAGGTAAGACATAGATCAGGCTTCATTTTCGACAATCTATTATTCCAAGAATGTATTCGTCGACATTATTATAGTTAATTTCAATTTAAGTGTGAGGGCAAGTGGAGTCACCTTAAGCTTTATCCAGAGTGATAGTTATTTGAAATAAGGTTGTTAACAGGTACATGTTTGACGGTGTTTACCATCAAAGTATTTCAAAAATGAATCCGTTATATATTCAATAGCTATAAAAACAAAAGGAAGAAGAGTTTGGACGCCAAAAACACGTCAAGAAGATGTTTCTGTTGACTCCATAATGAGCGCTAGCTTTATGTTTAGCCATGTCTTGGAGTTCGAATCCCTCTAGCGGACACTGATATAAATCAATCGATTTTGCAGTTAGATGAATGTAAACTGAAAAGTCTGGAGACATGCGCAGTTTCAATGTAGCGCAAACTGTTGTTACATTTGTGTCGCTAAAATTCCTTTTACTGGTCGAGATTAGACGTGAAAAGTATGTATTGTACCAAACATTGTGAACACAATGGGAACAAAATGTTAGCTGAGAGTCGGGCAACGTTGATTCGATACGATTTTAACACTTTTGAATAGTATGTTATGAAGTGTGATTTTTCACTGTCTTGCAGACATCTAAAGTACATGTATTAACATTCACGGACTTGCAGGCTGTTTATTTGGTTATCACTATTTCGTTATCAAAATACCACAAGCACACAAACCTCATGCACAGTAGATCATAAAGGATACACCTTTATAAAAATTATCCAATTAGATAAAAATTTGCAACACTTTAAAGCTTTATCTAGAGCGATAGTTATTTGAAATAAAGTTGTTCACATGTAAGACGGTGTTTACTCGATAACTGTTGCCATCAAAATATTTTCAAATATGATTCCGTTATATATTCAATAACGATAAAAAATCAAAAAGTGCAAGAGGTTGGACACTAAAAACACGCCAAGAAGATGTTACTGTTGACTCCATAACGAGTGCTACCTTAATTTTTAGCCATGTCTTGGAGTTCGAATCCTTCTAACAGACACTGATATAAATCAATCGATTTTGCCGTTCGATGAATGAAAACTGAAAAGTCTGAAGCCATAAGCAGTTTTAATGTAGCCCAAACTGTTGTTTAATTTGTGTCGCTAAAACTTTCTTTTACTGGTCGAGATTAGACGTGAAAAGTATGTATTGTACCAAAAATTGTGAACACAATGGGAACAAAATGTTAGCTGTGAGTCGGGCAACGTTGATTCGATACGATTTTAACACTTTTGAATAGTATTTTATCAAGTGTGATTTTTCACTGTTTTGCAGGCATCTGAAGTAGAAACATTCACGGACTTGCAGGCTGTTTATTTGGTTGTCACTATTTCGTTATCGAAATAACACAAGCACACAAACCTCATACACAGTAGAACATAAAGGATACACCTTCATGAAAATTCGCCAATTAGAATAAAATGTGCAACACATAAAGGATGAAATTGCGCAAAGGTAAGAACTAGATCAGGCTTCATTTTCGACACACTATTACTCCAAGATTGTATATTGTCGACCTTATTTTAGAAAATTTCAATTCAAGTGTGAGGGCCCCAGTAGTCTCTTTAAGCTTTATCTAGATCGTTATTTGTAATAAGGTTGTTAACAGGTAAGACAGTGTTTTCACAATAACTGTTGCCATCAAACTATTTCAAATATGATTCCATTATATATTCAATAGCGATAAAAAAAAACCAAAAGGCGCATGAGGTTGGACACTAAAACACGTCCAGAAGATGTTTCTGTTGACTCAGTAACGAGCACTAGCTTTTTGTTTAGCCATGTCTTCGAGTTCGTATCCCGCTTGCGGACACTGATATAAATCAATCGAAACCTCATACACGCTAAAAATCTCTTTTACTGGTCGAGATTAGACGTGAAAAGTATGTACTTGTACCAAACATTGTGAACACAATGGGAACAAAATGTTAGCTGAGAGTCGGGCAACGTTGATTCGATACGATTTTAACATTTTTGAATAGTATGTTATCAAGTGTGATTTTTCACTGTTTTCTCAGGCATCTGAAGTAGAAACATTCACGGACTTGTAGGCTGTTTATTTGGTTATCACTATTTCGTTATCGAAATAACACAATCACACAAACCTCATACAAAGTAGAACATAAAGGATACACCTTCATGAAAATTCGCCAATTACAATAAAACGTGCAACACATAAAGGATGAAATTGCGCAAAGGTAAGAACTAGATCAGGCTTCATTTTCGACACACTTTTACTCCAAGAATGTATGTTGTCGACCTTATTATAGAAAATTTCAATTCAAGTGTGAGGGCCGTAGTAGTCTCTTTAAGCTTTATCCAGAGTGATAGTTATTTGTAATAAAGTTGTTCACAGGAGAGACGGTGTTTTCTCGATAACTGTTGCCGTCAAACTATTTCAAATATGATTCCATTATATATTCAATAGCGATAAAAAAAGCTAAAAAAAAAAATAGAAACAGACGTTGCATGAAGTTGGACACAAAAAACACGTCAAGAAGATGTTTCTGTTGACTCCATAATGAGCGCTAGCTTTATGTTTAGCCATGTCTTGGAGTTCCCTCTAGCGGACACTGATATAAATCAATCGATTTTGCAGTTAGATGAATGTCAACTGAAAAGTCTGGAGACATGCGCAGTTTCAATGTAGCGCAAACTGTTGTTACATTTGTGTCGCTAAAATTCCTTTTACTGGTCGAGATTAGACGTGAAAAGTATGCATTGTACCAAACATTGTGAACACAATGGGAACAAAATGTTAGCTGAGAGTCGGGCAACGTTGATTCGATACGAATATAACACTTTTGAATAGTATGTTATCAAGTGTGATTTTTCACTGTCTTGCAGGCATCTGAAGTAGAAACATTCACGTACTTGCAGGCTGTTTATTTTGTTGTCACTATTTCGTTATCGAAATAACACAAGCACACAAACCTCATACAAAGTAGAACATAAAGGATACACCTTCATGAAAATTCGCCAATTAGAATAAAATGTGCAACACATAAAGGATGAAATTGCGCAAAGGTAAGACGCGGGCATGTTAAGGCTTCCCGATGCGATATGTAGAAAGTCACTTGTCTGTACTTCATACGATATGACGTCATAATTAACTTTGACGTCACGATCTGCATTCCTGTCGATAGTTCTCAGGGAATGTATCTTAACGTTAAAAGTGAATTATATCAAACCAGTATAATACCGCATGTTTCCTTTATATAGATGTTGCAGTTAATTCTAGACGTACAGAATTCATTCATATTAAAAACCAGTATCAAATAATCGGCAGTTTTAAAGCTTCGTTTTAAGTAAAAGACTATTTATAAACTAGTGGTTTGGAGACTCTCCCTGCTACGTGTAAACAACTGAATGAAGAAATTTTAATGCATGTAAAACCAGCTTGGCGCAGGTGAAAGATCAACACAATTTTAGAATATTTTACGTAAAATTGGTAGAGAATATAAGTACCAATGTGAATCGTGCTGCGGAAACCTACGGATTTACCCCATTTTTTGGTAAATCGCTTTTGATTAGTAAAAATGTGCATTATTTTGATGATTTTGTGGAATGTTTCAACAATATCTTCTATAAACGAAATATCTATTTCTTTCCCAAGCAAGAACTTCAAAGTTTATGACCTAACAAAGGATTTTTCTTAAAAATAGGTATGATTTAATGTCATTAATCACCTGCGCCGATGCGTTTTAACTAGATCATTTGCAATATTAGGATTCGCCTGTCACGTGATTACGAAGTACATATGACGTCACAAAAATGCATCAAATATAATGTTTAACATCGATGTCAATAAATGTAACATAGATTTAAAGAAATACTCCCGGTAAAATTATTTTTGCCATGATTCAAATAATATCGTTTTCCAGCCGTATTTTAGCATCGGGACGCCTTAACAATGCTGCGGAGCTAGATCAGGCTTCATTTTCGACACACTATTACTCCAAGATTGTATGTTGTCGACCTTGTTATAGTTAATTTCAATTCAATTGTGAGGGCCGCAGTAGTCTCTTTAAGCTTTATCTAAATCGTTATTTGTAATAAGGTTGTTAACAGGTAAGGCGGTGTTTTCACAATAACTGTTGCCATCAAACTATTTCAAATGTGATTCCATTATATATTCAATAGCGATCAAAAAAAAAAAAAACGAAAACAAAAGGCGCATGAGGTTGGACGCTAGAACACGTCCAGAAGATGTTTCTGTTGACTCCGTAATGAGCTCTAGCTTTTTGTTTAGCCATGTCTTTGAGTTCGTATCCCGCTTGCAGAAACTGATATAAATCAATCGAAACCTCATACACGCTAAAAAATCTCTTTTACTGGTCGAGATTAGACGTGAAAAGTATGTACTTGTACCACAAACTGTGAACACAATGGGAACAAAATGTTAGCTAAGAGTCGGGCAACGTTGATTCTATACGAGTTTATCACTTCTGAATAGTATGTTATGAAGTGTGATTTTTCACTGTCTTGCAGGCATCTGAAGTAGAAACATTCACGGACTTGCAGGCTGTTTATTTTGTTGTCACTATTTCCTTATCAAAATACCACCCGCACACAAACCTCATACACACTAGAACATAAAGGATACGTCTTTATAAAAATTATCCAATTAGATAAAAATGTGCAACACTGTAAAGCTTTATCTAGAGCGATAGTTATTTGAAATAAAGTTGTTCACATGTAAGACGGTGTTTACTCGATAACTGTTGCCATATATATTTAATGGTAATAAAAACAGAAACAAAAGGAAGAAGAGGTTGGACACTAAAAACACGTCCAGAAGATGTTACTGTTGACTCCATACCGAGCGCTAACTTTATGTTTAGCCATGTCTTGGAGTTCGAATCCCTCTAGCGGACACTGATATAAATCAATCGATTTTGCAGTTAGATGAATGTAAACTGAAAAGTCTGGAGCCATGCGCAGTTTCAATGTAGCACAAACTGTTGTTACATTTGTGTCGCTAAAAATCTCTTTTACTGGTCGAGATTAGACGTGAAAAGTATGTACATGTACCACAAATTGTGAACACTATGGGAACAAAATGTTAGCTGAGAGTCGGGCAACGTTGATTCGATACGATTTTAACACTTTTGAATAGTATGTTATTAAGTGTGATTTTTCACTGTCTTGCAGGCATCTGAAGTAGAAACATTCACGGACTTGCAGGCTGTTTATTTTGTTGTCACTATTTCGTTATCGAAATAACACACGCACACAAACCTCATACACAGTAGAACATAAAGGATACACCTTCATGAAAATTCGCAAAATAGAATAAAACGTGCAACACATAAAGGATGAAATTGCGCAAAGGTAAGAGCTAGATCAGGCTTCATTTTCGACACACTATTACTCCAAGATTGTATGTTGTCGACCTTGTTATAGTTAATTTCAATTCAATTGTGAGGGCCGCAGTAGTCTCTTTAAGCTTTATCTAAATCGTTATTTGTAATAAGGTTGTTAACAGGTAAGGCGGTGTTTTCACAATAACTGTTGCCATCAAACTATTTCAAATGTGATTCCATTATATATATTCAATAGCGATCAAAAAAAAAAAAAACGAAAACAAAAGGCGCATGAGGTTGGACGCTAGAACACGTCCAGAAGATGTTTCTGTTGACTCCGTAATGAGCTCTAGCTTTTTGTTTAGCCATGTCTTTGAGTTCGTATCCCGCTTGCAGAAACTGATATAAATCAATCGAAACCTCATACACGCTAAAAATCTCTTTTACTGGTCGAGATTAGACGTGAAAAGTATGTACTTGTACCACAAACTGTGAACACAATGGGAACAAAATGTTAGCTAAGAGTCGGGCAACGTTGATTCTATACGAGTTTATCACTTCTGAATAGTATGTTATGAAGTGTGATTTTCACTGTCTTGCAGGCATCTGAAGTAGAAACATTCACGGACTTGCAGGCTGTTTATTTTGTTGTCACTATTTCCTTATCAAAATACCACCCGCACACAAACCTCATACACACTAGAACATAAAGGATACGTCTTTATAAATATTATCCAATTAGATAAAAATGTGCAACACTTTAAAGCTTTATCTAGAGCGATAGTTATTTGAAATAAAGTTGTTAACAGGTAAGACGGTGTTTACTCGATAACTGTTGCCATATATATTTAATGGTAATAAAAACAGAAACAAAAGGAAGAAGAGGTTGGACACTAAAAACACGTCCAGAAGATGTTACTGTTGACTCCATACCGAGCGCTAACTTTATGTTTAGCCATGTCTTGGAGTTCGAATCCCTCTAGCGGACACTGATATAAATCAATCGATTTTGCAGTTAGATGAATGTAAACTGAAAAGTCTGGAGCCATGCGCAGTTTCAATGTAGCACAAACTGTTGTTATATTTGTGTCGCTAAAAATCTCTTTTACTGGTCGAGATTAGACGTGAAAAGTATGTACATGTACCACAAATTGTGAACACTATGGGAACAAAATGTTAGCTGAGAGTCGGGCAACGTTGATTCGATACGATTTTAACACTTATGAATAGTATGTTATTAAGTGTGATTTTTCACTGTCTTGCAGGCATCTGAAGTAGAAACATTCACGGACTTGCAGGCTGTTTATTTTGTTGTCACTATTTCGTTATCGAAATAACACACGCACACAAACCTCATACAAAGTAGAACATAAAGGATACACCTTCATGAAAATTCGCCAATTAGAATAAAACGTGCAACACATAAAGGATGAAATTGCGCAAAGGTAAGAACTAGATCAGGCTTCATTTTCGACACACTTTTACTCCAAGAATGTATGTTGTCGACCTTATAATAGAAAATTTCAATTCAAGTGTGAGGGTCGTAGTAGTCTCTTTAAGCTTTATCCAGAGTGATAGTTATTTGTAATAAAGTTGTTCACAGGAGAGACGGTGTTTTCTCGATAACTGTTGCCGTCAAACTATTTCAAATATGATTCCATTATATATTCAATAGCGATAAAAAAAAGCTTAAAAAAAAAAACAGAAACAGACGTTGCATGAAGTTGGACACAAAAAACACGTCAAGAAGATGTTTCTGTTGACTCCATAATGAGCGCTAGCTTTATGTTTAGCCATGTCTTGGAGTTCGAATCCCTCTAGCGGACACTGATATAAATCAATCGATTTTGCAGTTAGATGAATGTAAACTGAAAAGTCTGGAGACATGCGCAGTTTCAATGTAGCGCAAACTGTTTTTACATTTGTGTCGCTAAAATTCCTTTTACTGGTCGAGATTAGACGTGAAAAGTATGCATTGTACCAAACATTGTGAACACAATGGGAACAAAATGTTAGCTGAGAGTCGGGCAACGTTGATTCGATACGATTTTAACACTTTTGAATAGTATGTTATCAAGTGTGATTTTTCACTGTCTTGCAGGCATCTGAAGTAGAAACATTCACGTACTTGCAGGCTGTTTATTTGGTTGTAACTATTTCGTTATCGAAATAACACAAGCACACAAACCTCATACACACTAGAACATCAAGGATACACCTTCATGAAAATTCGCCAATTAGAATAAAATGTGCAACACATAAAGGATGAAATTGCGCAAAGGTAAGAGCTATATCAGGCTTCATTTTCGACACACTATTACTCCAAGATTGGATGTTGTCGTCCTTGTTATAGTTAATTTCAATTCAATTGTGAGGGCCGCAGTAGTCTCTTTAAGCTTTATCTAAATCGTTATTTGTAATAAGGTTGTTAACAGGTAAGACAATGTTTTCACAATAACTGTTGCCATCAAACTATTTCAAATATGATTCCATTATATATTCAATAGCGATAAAAAAACAAAACAAAAAACAAAAGGCGCATGAGGTTGGACACTAAAACACGTCCAGAAGATGTTTCTGTTGACTCCGTAACGAGCTCTAGCTTTTTGTTAAGCCATGTCTTTGAGTTTGTATACCGCTTGCGGACACTGATATAAATCAGTCGAAACCTCATGCACGCTAAAAAATTCTCTTTTACTGGTCGAGATTAGACGTGAAACGTATGTACTTGTACCACAAACTGTGAACACAATGGGAACAAAATGTTAGCTTAGAGTCGGGCAACGTTGATTCTATACGAGTTTATCACTTCTAAATAGTATGTTATCAAGTGTGATTTTTCTTGCAGGCATCTGAAGTAGAAACATTCACGGACATGCAGGCTGTTTATTTGGTTGTCACTATTTCGTTATCGAAATAACACAAGCACACAAACCTCATACACAGTAGAACATAACGGATACACCTCCATGAAAATTCGCCAATTAGAATAAAATGTGCAACACATAAAGGATGAAATTGCGCAAAGGTAAGAGCTAGATCAGGCTTCATTTTCGACACACTATTACTCCAAGAGTGGATGTTGTCGACCTTGTTATAGTTAATTTCAATTCAATTGTGAGGGCCGCAGTAGTCTCTTTAAGCTTTATCTAAATCGTTATTTGTAATAAGGTTGTTAACAGGTAAGGCGGTGTTTTCACAATAACTGTTTCCATCAAACTATTTCAAATATAATTCCATTATATATTCAATAGCGATAAAAAAAAAAAAAGAAATAACAAAAGGCGCATGAGGTTGGACACTAAAACTCGTCCAGAAGATGTTTCTGTTGACTCCGTAACGAGCTCTAGCTTTTTGTTTAGCCATGTCTTTGAGTTCGTATCCCGCTTACGGACTCTGATATAAATCAATCGAAACCTCATACACGCTAAAAATCTCCTTTACTGGTCGAGATTAGACGTGAAAAGTATGTACTTGTACCACAAACTGTGAACACAATGGGAGTATTTGTTAGCTAAGAGTCGAGCAGCGTTGATTCTATACGAGTTTAACACTTATGAATAGTATGTTATCAATTGTGATTTCACTGTCTTGCAGGCATCTGAAGTAGAAACATTCACGGACTTGCAGGCTGTTTATTTTGTTGTCACTATTTCCTTATCAAAATACCACAAGCACACAAACCTCATACACACTAGAACATAAAGGATACATCTTTATGACAATTATCCAATTAGATAAAAATTTACAATACTTTAAAGCTTTATCTAGAGCGATAGTTATTTGAAATAAAGTCGTAAACAGGTAAGACGGTGTTTACTCGATAACTGTTGCCATATATATTTAATGGTAATAAAAACAGAAACAAAAGGTATTGAGGTTGGACACTAAAAACACGTCCAGAAGATGTTACTGTTGACTCCATAACGAGCGCTAGCTTTACGTTTAGCCATGTCTTGGAGTTCGAATCCCTCTAGCGGGCACTGATATAAATCAATCGCATTTGCAGTTAGATGAATGTAAACTGAAAAGTCTGGAGCCATGCGCAGTTTCAATGTAGCACAAACTGTTGTTACATTTGTGTTGCTAAAAATCTCTTTTACTGGTCGAGATTAGACGTGAAAAGTATGTGCTCGTACCACAAATTGTGAACACAATGGGAACAAAATGTTACCTGAGAGTCGGGCAACGTTGATTCTATACGATTTTAACACTTTTGAATAGTATGTTATCAAGTGTGATTTTTGACTGTCTTGCAGGCATCTGAAGTAGAAACATTCACGGACTTACAGGCTGTTATTTTGGTTATGACTATTCCGTTATCAAAATAACACAAGCACACAAACACCATACACAGTAGAACATAAAGGATACACCTTTATGAGAATTCGCCAATTAGAATAAAACGTGCAACACATGAAAGCGAAACCTCATACACGCTAAAAATCTCTTTTACTGGTCGAGATTAGACGTGAAAAGTATGTACTTGTACCACAAACTGTGAACACAATGGGAACAAAATGTTAGCTAAAAGTCGAGCAACGTTGATTCTATACGATTTTTACACTTTTGAATAGTATGTTATCAAGTGTGATTTTTCACTGTCTTGCAGGCATCTGAAGTAGAAACATTCACGGACTTGCAGGCTGTTTATTTTGTTGTGATTATTTCCTTATCAAAATACCACAAGCACACAAACCTCATACACACTAGAACATAAAGGATACATCTTTATAAAAATTATCCAATTAGATAAAAATTTACAATACTTTAAAGCTTTATCTAGAGCAATAGTTATTGGAAATAAAGATGTTAACAGGTAAGACGGTGTTTACTCGATAACTGTTGCCATCAAACTATATCAAATATGATTCCATTATAAATACAATGGTAATACAAAAACCAAAAGGCGCATGAGGTTGGACAATAAAAGCACATCCAGAAGATGTTACTGTTGACTCCATAATGAGCGCTAGCTTTATGTTTAGCCATGTCTTAGAGTTCGATTCCCTATAGCGAACACTGATATAAATCACTCGATTTTGCAGTTAGATGAATGTAAACTGAAAAGTCTGGAGCCATGCGCAGTTTCAATGTAGCACAAACTGTTGTTACATTTGTGTTGTTAAAAATCTCTTTTACTGGTCGAGATTAGACGTGAAAAGTATGTACTTGTACCACAAACTGTGAACACAATGGGAACAAAATGTTAGCTAAAAGTCGAGCAATGTTAATTCTATACGATTTTAACACTTTTGAATAGTATGTTATCAAGTGTGATTTTTCACTGTCTTGCAGGCATCTGAAGTAGAAACATTCACGGACTTGCAGGCTGTTTATTTTGTTGTAATTATTTCCTTATCAAAATACCACAAGCACACAAACCTCATACACACTAGAACATAAAGGATACATCTTTATGACAATTATCCAATTAGATAAATGCGCAACACTTTAAAGCTTTATCTAGAGCGATAGTTATTTGAAATAAAGTCGTAAACAGGTAAGACGGTGTTTACTCGATAACTGTTGCCATATATATTTAATGGTAATAAAAACAGAAACAAAAGGTATTGAGGTTGGACACTAAAAACACGTCCAGAAGATGTTACTGTTGACTCCATAACGAGCGCTAGCTTTACGTTTAGCCATGTCTTGGAGTTCGAATCCCTCTAGCGGGCACTGATATAAATCAATCGCATTTGCAGTTAGATGAATGTAAACTGAAAAGTCTGGAGCCATGCGCAGTTTCAATGTAGCACAAACTGTTGTTACATTTGTGTTGCTAAAAATCTCTTTTACTGGTCGAGATTAGACGTGAAAAGTATGTGCTCGTACCACAAATTGTGAACACAATGGGAACAAAATGTTAGCTGAGAGTCGGGCAACGTTGATTCTATACGATTTTAACACTATTGAATAGTATGTTACCAAGTGTGATTTTTCACTGTCTTGCAGGCATCTGAAGTAGAAACATTCCCGGACTTGCAGGCTGTTATTTTGGTTATGACTATTATGTTATCAAAATAACACAAGCACACAAACACCATACACAGTAGAACATAAAGGATACACCTTTATGAGAATTCGCTAATTAGAATAAAACGTGCAACACATGAAAGCGAAACCTCATACACGCTAAAAATCTCTTTCACTGGTCGAGATTAGACGTGAAAAGTATGTACTTGTACCACAAACTGTGAACACAATGGGAACAAAATGTTAGCTAAAAGTCGAGCAACGTTGATTCTATACGATTTTAACACTTTTGAATAGTATGTTATCAAGTGTGATTTTTCACTGTCTTGCACGCATCTGAAGTAGAAACATTCACGGACTTGCAGGCTGTTTATTTTGTTGTGATTATTTCCTTAACAAAATACCACAAGCACACAAACCTCATACACACTAGAACATAAAGGATACATCTTTATGACAATTATCCAATTAGATAAAAATTTACAATACTTTAAAGCTTTATCTAGAGCGATAGTTATTTGAAATAAAGTCGTAAACAGGTAAGACGGTGTTTACTCGATAACTGTTGCCATATATATTTAATGGTAATAAAAACAGAAACAAAAGGTATTGAGGTTGGACACTAAAAACACGTCCAGAAGATGTTACTGTTGACTCCATAACGAGCGCTAGCTTTACGTTTAGCCATGTCTTGGAGTTCGAATCCCTCTAGCGGGCACTGATATAAATCAATCGCATTTGCAGTTAGATGAATGTAAACTGAAAAGTCTGGAGCCATGCGCAGTTTCAATGTAGCACAAACTGTTGTTACATTTGTGTTGCTAAAAATCTCTTTTACTGGTCGAGATTAGACGTGAAAAGTATGTGCTCGTACCACAAATTGTGAACACAATGGGAACAAAATGTTACCTGAGAGTCGGGCAACGTTGATTCTATACGATTTTAACACTTTTGAATAGTATGTTATCAAGTGTGATTTTTGACTGTCTTGCAGGCATCTGAAGTAGAAACATTCACGGACTTACAGGCTGTTATTTTGGTTATGACTATTCCGTTATCAAAATAACACAAGCACACAAACACCATACACAGTAGAACATAAAGGATACACCTTTATGAGAATTCGCCAATTAGAATAAAACGTGCAACACATGAAAGCGAAACCTCATACACGCTAAAAATCTCTTTTACTGGTCGAGATTAGACGTGAAAAGTATGTACTTGTACCACAAACTGTGAACACAATGGGAACAAAATGTTAGCTAAAAGTCGAGCAACGTTGATTCTATACGATTTTTACACTTTTGAATAGTATGTTATCAAGTGTGATTTTTCACTGTCTTGCAGGCATCTGAAGTAGAAACATTCACGGACTTGCAGGCTGTTTATTTTGTTGTGATTATTTCCTTATCAAAATACCACAAGCACACAAACCTCATACACACTAGAACATAAAGGATACATCTTTATAAAAATTATCCAATTAGATAAAAATTTACAATACTTTAAAGCTTTATCTAGAGCAATAGTTATTGGAAATAAAGATGTTAACAGGTAAGACGGTGTTTACTCGATAACTGTTGCCATCAAACTATATCAAATATGATTCCATTATAAATACAATGGTAATACAAAAACCAAAAGGCGCATGAGGTTGGACAATAAAAGCACATCCAGAAGATGTTACTGTTGACTCCATAATGAGCGCTAGCTTTATGTTTAGCCATGTCTTAGAGTTCGATTCCCTATAGCGAACACTGATATAAATCACTCGATTTTGCAGTTAGATGAATGTAAACTGAAAAGTCTGGAGCCATGCGCAGTTTCAATGTAGCACAAACTGTTGTTACATTTGTGTTGTTAAAAATCTCTTTTACTGGTCGAGATTAGACGTGAAAAGTATGTACTTGTACCACAAACTGTGAACACAATGGGAACAAAATGTTAGCTAAAAGTCGAGCAATGTTAATTCTATACGATTTTAACACTTTTGAATAGTATGTTATCAAGTGTGATTTTTCACTGTCTTGCAGGCATCTGAAGTAGAAACATTCACGGACTTGCAGGCTGTTTATTTTGTTGTAATTATTTCCTTATCAAAATACCACAAGCACACAAACCTCATACACACTAGAACATAAAGGATACATCTTTATGACAATTATCCAATTAGATAAATGCGCAACACTTTAAAGCTTTATCTAGAGCGATAGTTATTTGAAATAAAGTCGTAAACAGGTAAGACGGTGTTTACTCGATAACTGTTGCCATATATATTTAATGGTAATAAAAACAGAAACAAAAGGTATTGAGGTTGGACACTAAAAACACGTCCAGAAGATGTTACTGTTGACTCCATAACGAGCGCTAGCTTTATGTTTAGCCATGTCTTGGAGTTCGAATCCCTCTAGCGGACACTGATATAAATCAATCGCTTTTGCAGTTAGATGAATGTAAACTGAAAAGTCTGGAGCCATGCGCAGTTTCAATGTAGCACAAACTGTTGTTACATTTGTGTTGCTAAAAATCTCTTTTACTGGTCGAGATTAGACGTGAAAAGTATGTACTTGTACCACAAATTGTGAACACAATGGGAACAAAATGTTAGCTGAGAGTCGGGCAACGTTGATTCTATACGATTTTAACACTTTTGAATAGTATGTTACCAAGTGTGATTTTTCACTGTCTTGCAGGCATCTGAAGTAGAAACATTCACGGACTTGCAGGCTGTTATTTTGGTTATGACTATTATGTTATCAAAATAACACAAGCACACAAACACCATACACAGTAGAACATAAAGGATACACCTTTATGAGAATTCGCTAATTAGAATAAAACGTGCAACACATGAAAGCGAAACCTCATACACGCTAAAAATCTCTTTCACTGGTCGAGATTAGACGTGAAAAGTATGTACTTGTACCACAAACTGTGAACACAATGGGAACAAAATGTTAGCTAAAAGTCGAGCAACGTTGATTCTATACGATTTTAACACTTTTGAATAGTATGTTATCAAGTGTGATTTTTCACTGTCTTGCACGCATCTGAAGTAGAAACATTCACGGACTTGCAGGCTGTTTATTTTGTTGTGATTATTTCCTTATCAAAATACCACAAGCACACAAACCTCATACACACTAGAACATAAAGGATACATCTTTATGACAATTATCCAATTAGATAAAAATTTACAATACTTTAAAGCTTTATCTAGAGCGATAGTTATTTGAAATAAAGTCGTAAACAGGTAAGACGGTGTTTACTCGATAACTGTTGCCATATATATTTAATGGTAATAAAAACAGAAACAAAAGGTATTGAGGTTGGACACTAAAACACGTCCAGAAGATGTTACTGTTGACTCCATAACGAGCGCTAGCTTTACGTTTAGCCATGTCTTGGAGTTCGAATCCCTCTAGCGGGCACTGATATAAATCAATCGCGTTTGCAGTTAGATGAATGTAAACTCAAAAGTCTGGAGCCATGCGCAGTTTCAATGTAGCACAAACTGTTGTTACGTTTGTGTTGCTAAAATTCCTTTTACTGCTCGAGATTAAACGTGAAAAGTATATACTTGTACCACAAATTGTGAACACAATGGGAACAAAATGTTAGCTGAGAGTCGGGCAACGTTGATTCTATACGATTTTAACACTTTTGAATAGTATGTTATCAAGTGTGATTTTTCACTGTCTTGCAGGCATCTGAAGTAGAAACATTCACGGACTTGCAGGCTGTTTATTTTGTTGTAATTATTTCCTTATCAAAATACCACAAGCACACAAACCTCATACACACTAGAACATAAAGGATACATCTTTATGACAATTATCCAATTAGATAAAAATGCGCAACACTTTAAAGCTTTATCTAGAGCGATAGTTATTTGAAATAAAGTCGTAAACAGGTAAGACGGTGTTTACTCGATAACTGTTGCCATATATATTTAATGGTAATAAAAACAGAAACAAAAGGTATTGAGGTTGGACACTAAAAACACGTCCAGAAGATGTTACTGTTGACTCCATAACGAGCGCTAGCTTTATGTTTAGCCATGTCTTGGAGTTCGAATCCCTCTAGCGGACACTGATATAAATCAATCGCTTTTGCAGTTAGATGAATGTAAACTGAAAAGTCTGGAGCCATGCGCAGTTTCAATGTAGCACAAACTGTTGTTACATTTGTGTTGCTAAAAATCTCTTTTACTGGTCGAGATTAGACGTGAAAAGTATGTACTTGTACCACAAATTGTGAACACAATGGGAACAAAATGTTAGCTGAGAGTCGGGCAACGTTGATTCTATACGATTTTAACACTTTTGAATAGTATGTTACCAAGTGTGATTTTTCACTGTCTTGCAGGCATCTGAAGTAGAAACATTCCCGGACTTGCAGGCTGTTATTTTGGTTATGACTATTATGTTATCAAAATAACACAAGCACACAAACACCATACACAGTAGAACATAAAGGATACACCTTTATGAGAATTCGCTAATTAGAATAAAACGTGCAACACATGAAAGCGAAACCTCATACACGCTAAAAATCTCTTTCACTGGTCGAGATTAGACGTGAAAAGTATATACTTGTACCACAAATTGTGAACACAATGGGAACAAAATGTTACCTGAGAGTCGGGCAACGTTGATTCTATACGATTTTAACACTTTTGAATAGTATGTTATCAAGTGTGATTTTTCACTGTCTTGCAGGCATCTGAAGTAGAAACATTCCCGGACTTGCAGGCTGTTTATTTTGTTGTGATTATTTCCTTATCTAAATACCAAAAGCACACAAACTTGATACACAGTAGAACATAAAGGATAAATCTTTATGAAAATTATCCAATTAGATAAAAATTTACAACACTTTAAAGTTTTATCTAGAGCGATAGTTATTTGAAATAAAGTCGTAAACACGTAAGACGGTGTTTACTCGATAACTGTTGCCATATATATTTAATGGTAATAAAAACAGAAACAAAAGGTATTGAGGTTGGACACTAAAAACACGTCCAGAAGATGTTACTGTTGACTCCATAACGAGCGCTAGCTTTACGTTTAGCCATGTCTTGGAGTTCGAATCCCTCTAGCGGACACTGATATAAATCAATCGCGTTTGCAGTTAGATGAATGTAAACTCAAAAGTCTGGAGCCATGCGCAGTTTCAATGTAGCACAAACTGTTGTTACATTTGTGTTGCTAAAACTCTCTTTTACTGGTCGAGATTAGACGTGAAAAGTATGTACTTGTACCACAAATTGTGAACACAATGGGAACAAAATGTTACCTGAGAGTCGGGCAACGTTGATTCTATACGATTTTAACACTTTTGAATAGTATGTTATCAAGTGTGATTTTTCACTGTCTTGCAGGCATCTGAAGTAGAAACATTCACGGACTTGCAGGCTGTTATTTTGGTTATGACTATTATGTTATCAAAATAACACAAGCACACAAACACCATACACAGTAGAACATAAAGGATACACCTTAATGAGAATTCGCCAATTAGAATAAAACGTGCAACACATGAAAGCGAAACCTCATACACGCTAAAAATCTCTTTCACTGGTCGAGATTAGACGTGAAAAGTATGTACTTGTACCACAAACTGTGAACACAATGGGAACAAAATGTTAGCTAAAAGTCGAGAACGTTGATTCTATACAATTTTAACACTTTTGAATAGTATGTTATCAAGTGTGATTTTTCACTGTCTTGCAGGCATCTGAAGTAGAAACATTCACGGACTTGCAGGCTGTTTATTTTGTTGTGATTATTTCCTTATCTAAATACCACAAGCACACAAACCTTATACACACTACAACATAAAGGATACATCTTTATAAAAATTATCAAATTAGATAAAAATTTACAATACTTTAAAGCTTTATCTAGAGCGATAGTTATTTGAAATAAAGATGTTAACAGGTAAGACGGTGTTTACTCGATAACTGTTGCCATCAAACTATATCAAATATGATTCCATTATAAATACAATGGTAATACAAAAACCAAAAGGCGCATGAGGTTGGACAATAAAAGCACGTCCAGAAGATGTTACTGTTGACTCCATAATGAGCGCTAGCTTTATGTTTAGCCATGTCTTAGAGTTCGAATCCCTATAGCGAACACTGATATAAATCACTCGATTTTGCAGTTAGATGAATTTAAACTGAAAAGTCTGGAGCCATGCGCAGTTTCAATGTAGCACAAACTGTTGTTACATTAGTGTTGCTAAAAATCTCTTTTACTGGTCGAGATTAGACGTGAAAAGTATGTACTTGTACCACAAACTGTGAACACAATGGGAACAAAATGTTAGCTAAAAGTCGAGCAATGTTAATTCTATACGATTTTAACGCTATTGAATAGTATGTTATCAAGTGTGATTTTTCACTGTCTTGCAGGCATCTGAAGTAGAAACATTCACGGACTTGCAGGCTGTTTATTTTGTTGTGATTATTTCCTTATCTAAATACCAAAAGCACACAAACTTGATACACAGTAGAACATAAAGGATAAATCTTTATGAAAATTATCCAATTAGATAAAAATTTACAACACTTTAAAGCTTTATCTAGAGCGATAGTTATTTGAAATAAAGTCGTAAACACGTAAGACGGTGTTTACTCGATAACTGTTGCCATATATATTTAATGGTAATAAAAACAGAAACAAAAGGTATTGAGGTTGGACACTAAAAACACGTCCAGAAGATGTTACTGTTGACTCCATAACGAGCGCTAGCTTTACGTTTAGCCATGTCTTGGAGTTCGAATCCCTCTAGCGGGCACTGATATAAATCAATCGCGTTTGCAGTTAGATGAATGTAAACTCAAAAGTCTGGAGCCATGCGCAGTTTCAATGTAGCACAAACTGTTGTTACATTTGTGTTGCTAAAACTCTCTTTTACTGGTCGAGATTAGACGTGAAAAGTATGTACTTGTACCACAAATTGTGAACACAATGGGAACAAAATGTTACCTGAGAGTCGGGCAACGTTGATTCTATACGATTTTAACACTTTTGAATAGTATGTTATCAAGTGTGATTTTTCACTGTCTTGCAGGCATCTGAAGTAGAAACATTCACGGACTTGCAGGCTGTTATTTTGGTTATGACTATTATGTTATCAAAATAACACAAGCACACAAACACCATACACAGTAGAACATAAAGGATACACCTTTATGAGAATTCGCCAATTAGAATAAAACGTGCAACACATGAAAGCGAAACCTCATACACGCTAAAATTCTCTTTCACTGGTCGAGATTAGACGTGAAAAGTATGTACTTGTACCACAAACTGTGAACACAATGGGAACAAAATGTTAGCTAAAAGTCGAGCAACGTTGATTCTATACAATTTTAACACTTTTGAATAGTATGTTATCAAGTGTGATTTTTCACTGTCTTGCAGGCATCTGAAGTAGAAACATTCACGGACTTGCAGGCTGTTTATTTTGTTGTGATTATTTCCTTATCTAAATACCACAAGCACACAAACCTTATACACACTACAACATAAAGGATACATCTTTATAAAAATTATCAAATTAGATAAAAATTTACAATACTTTAAAGCTTTATCTAGAGCGATAGTTATTTGAAATAAAGATGTTAACAGGTAAGACGGTGTTTACTCGATAACTGTTGCCATCAAACTATATCAAATATGATTCCATTATAAATACAATGGTAATACAAAAACCAAAAGGCGCATGAGGTTGGACAATAAAAGCACGTCCAGAAGATGTTACTGTTGACTCCATAATGAGCGCTAGCTTTATGTTTAGCCATGTCTTAGAGTTCGAATCCCTATAGCGAACACTGATATAAATCACTCGATTTTGCAGTTAGATGAATTTAAACTGAAAAGTCTGGAGCCATGCGCAGTTTCAATGTAGCACAAACTGTTGTTACATTTGTGTTGCTAAAAATCTCTTTTACTGGTCGAGATTAGACGTGAAAAGTATGTACTTGTACCACAAACTGTGAACACAATGGGAACCAAATGTTAGCTAAAAGTCGAGCAATGTTAATTCTATACGATTTTAACGCTATTGAATAGTATGTTATCAAGTGTGATTTTTCACTGTCTTGCAGGCATCTGAAGTAGAAACATTCACGGACTTGCAGGCTGTTTATTTTGTTGTGATTATTTCCTTATCTAAATACCAAAAGCACACAAACTTGATACACAGTAGAACATAAAGGATAAATCTTTATGAAAATTATCCAATTAGATAAAAATTTACAACACTTTAAAGCTTTATCTAGAGCGATAGTTATTTGAAATAAAGTCGTAAACACGTAAGACGGTGTTTACTCGATAACTGTTGCCATATATATTTAATGGTAATAAAAACAGAAACAAAAGGTATTGAGGTTGGACACTAAAAACACGTCCAGAAGATGTTACTGTTGACTCCATAACGAGCGCTAGCTTTACGTTTAGCCATGTCTTGGAGTTCGAATCCCTCTAGCGGACACTGATATAAATCAATCGCGTTTGCAGTTAGATGAATGTAAACTCAAAAGTCTGGAGCCATGCGCAGTTTCAATGTAGCACAAACTGTTGTTACATTTGTGTTGCTAAAACTCTCTTTTACTGGTCGAGATTAGACGTGAAAAGTATGTACTTGTACCACAAATTGTGAACACAATGGGAACAAAATGTTAGCTGAGAGTCGGGCAACGTTGATTCTATACGATTTTAACACTTTTGAATAGTATGTTATCAAGTGTGATTTTTCACTGTCTTGCAGGCATCTGAAGTAGAAACATTCCCGGACTTGCAGGCTGTTTATTTTGTTGTAATTATTTCCTTATCAAAATACCACAAGCACACAAACCTCATACACACTAGAACATAAAGGATACATCTTTATGACAATTATCCAATTAGATAAAAATGCGCAACACTTTAAAGCTTTATCTAGAGCGATAGTTATTTGAAATAAAGTCGTAAACACGTAAGACGGTGTTTACTCGATAACTGTTGCCATATATATTTAATGGTAATAAAAACAGAAACAAAAGGTATTGAGGTTGGACACTAAAAACACGTCCAGAAGATGTTACTGTTGACTCCATAACGAGCGCTAGCTTTATGTTTAGCCATGTCTTGGAGTTCGAATCCCTCTAGCGGACACTGATATAAATCAATCGCTTTTGCAGTTAGATGAATGTAAACTGAAAAGTCTGGAGCCAAGCGCAGTTTCAATGTAGCACAAACTGTTGTTACATTTGTGTTGCTAAAAATCTCTTTTACTGGTCGAGATTAGACGTGAAAAGTATGTACTTGTACCACAAATTGTGAACACAATGGGAACAAAATGTTACCTGAGAGTCGGGCAACGTTGATTCTATACGATTTTAACACTTTTGAATAGTATGTTATCAAGTGTGATTTTTCACTGTCTTGCAGGCATCTGAAGTAGAAACATTCACGGACTTGCAGGCTGTTTATTTTGTTGTGATTATTTCCTTATCTAAATACCAAAAGCACACAAACTTGATACACAGTAGAACATAAAGGATACATCTTTATGACAATTATCCAATTAGACTAAAATGCGCAACACTTTAAAGCTTTATCTAGAGCGATAGTTATTTGAAATAAAGTCGTAAACACGTAAGACGGTGTTTACTCGATAACTGTTGCCATATATATTTAATGGTAATAAAAACAGAAACAAAACGTATTGAGGTTGGACACTAAAAACACGTCCAGAAGATGTTACTGTTGACTCCATAACGAGCGCTAGCTTTACGTTTAGCCATGTCTTGGAGTTCGAATCCCTCTAGCGGACACTGATATAAATCAATCGCGTTTGCAGTTAGATGAATGTAAACTCAAAAGTCTGGAGCCATGCGCAGTTTCAATGTAGCACAAACTGTTGTTACATTTGTGTTGCTAAAAATCTCTTTTACTGGTCGAGATTAGACGTGAAAAGTATGTACTTGTACCACAAATTGTGAACACAATGGGAACAAAATGTTAGCTGAGAGTCGGGCAACGTTGATTCTATACGATTTTAACACTTTTGAATAGTATGTTACCAAGTGTGATTTTTCACTGTCTTGCAGGCATCTGAAGTAGAAACATTCACGGACTTGCAGGCTGTTATTTTGGTTATGACTATTATGTTATCAAAATAACACAAGCACACAAACACCATACACAGTAGAACATAAAGGATACACCTTTATGAGAATTCGCCAATTAGAATAAAACGTGCAACACATGAAAGCGAAACCTCATACACGCTAAAAATCTCTTTCACTGGTCGAGATTAGACGTGAAAAGTATGTACTTGTACCACAAACTGTGAACACAATGGGAACAAAATGTTAGCTAAAAGTCGAGCAACGTTGATTCTATACAATTTTAACACTTTTGAATAGTATGTTATCAAGTGTGATTTTTCACTGTCTTGCAGGCATCTGAAGTAGAAACATTCACGGACTTGCAGGCTGTTTATTTTGTTGTGATTATTTCCTTATCAAAATACCACAAGCACACAAACCTTATACACACTACAACATAAAGGATACATCTTTATAAAAATTATCAAATTAGATAAAAATTTACAGTACTTTAAAGCTTTATCTAGAGCGATAGTTATTTGAAATAAAGATGTTAACAGGTAAGACGGTGTTTACTCGATGACTGTTGCCATCAAACTATATCAAATATGATTCCATTATAAATACAATGGTAATACAAAAACCAAAAGGCGCATGAGGTTGGACAATAAAAGCACGTCCAGAAGATGTTACTGTTGACTCCATAATGAGCGCTAGCTTTATGTTTAGCCATGTCTTAGAGTTCGAATCCCTATAGCGAACACTGATATAAATCACTCGATTTTGCAGTTAGATGAATTTAAACTGAAAAGTCTGGAGCCATGCGCAGTTTCAATGTAGCACAAACTGTTGTTACATTAGTGTTGCTTAAAATCTCTTTTACTGGTCGAGATTAGACGTGAAAAGTATGTACTTGTACCACAAACTGTGAACACAATGGGAACAAAATGTTAGCTAAAAGTCGAGCAATGTTAATTCTATACGATTTTAACGCTAATGAATAGTATGTTATCAAGTGTGATTTTTCACTGTCTTGCAGGCATCTGAAGTAGAAACATTCACGGACTTGCAGGCTGTTTATTTTGTTGTAATTATTTCCTTATCAAAATACCACAAGCACACAAACCTCATACACACTGGAACATAAAGGATACATCTTTATGACAATTATCCAATTAGACTAAAATGCGCAACACTTTAAAGCTTTATCTAGAGCGATAGTTATTTGAAATAAAGTCGTAAACAGGTAAGACGGTGTTTACTCGATAACTGTTGCCATATATATTTAATGGTAATAAAAACAGAAACAAAAGGTATTGAGGTTGGACACTAAAAACACGTCCAGAAGATGTTACTGTTGACTCCATAACGAGCGCTAGCTTTACGTTTAGCCATGTCTTGGAGTTCGAATCCCTCTAGCGGGCACTGATATAAATCAATCGCGTTTGCAGTTAGATGAATGTAAACTCAAAAGTCTGGAGCCATGCGCAGTTTCAATGTAGCACAAACTGTTGTTACGTTTGTGTTGCTAAAAATCTCTTTTACTGGTCGAGATTAGACGTGAAAAGTATGTACTTGTACCACAAATTGTGAACACAATGGGAACAAAATGTTAGCTAAAAGTCGAGCAATGTTAATTCTATACGATTTTAACACTTTTGAATAGTATGTTATCAAGTGTGATTTTTCACTGTCTTGCAGGCATCTGAAGTAGAAACATTCACGGACTTGCAGGCTGTTTATTTTGTTGTAATTATTTCCTTATCAAAATACCACAAGCACACAAACCTCATACACACTAGAACATAAAGGATACATCTTTATGACAATTATCCAATTAGACTAAAATGCGCAACACTTTAAAGCTTTATCTAGAGCGATAGTTATTTGAAATAAAGTCGTAAACAGGTAAGACGGTGTTTACTCGATAACTGTTGCCATATATATTTAATGGTAATAAAAACAGAAACAAAAGGTATTGAGGTTGGACACTAAAAACACGTCCAGAAGATGTTACTGTTGACTCCATAACGAGCGCTAGCTTTACGTTTAGCCATGTCTTGGAGTTCGAATCCCTCTAGCGGGCACTGATATAAATCAATCGCGTTTGCAGTTAGATGAATGTAAACTCAAAAGTCTGGAGCCATGCGCAGTTTCAATATAGCACAAACTGTTGTTACGTTTGTGTTGCTAAAAATCTCTTTTACTGGTCGAGATTAGACGTGAAAAGTATGTACTTGTACCACAAATTGTGAACACAATGGGAACAAAATGTTAGCTGAGAGTCGGGCAACGTTGATTCGATACGATTTTAACACTTTTGAATAGTATGTTATCAAGTGTGATTTTTCACTGTCTTGCAGGCATCTGAAGTAGAAACATTCACGGACTTACATGCTGTTTATTTTGTTGTGATTATTTCCTTATCTAAATACCACAAGCACACAAACTTGATACACAGTAGAACATAAAGGATAAATCTTTATGAAAATTATCCAATTAGATAAGAATTTACAACACTTTAAAGCTTTATCTAGAGCGATAGTTATTTGAAATAAAGTCGTAAACACGTAAGACGGTGTTTACTCGATAACTGTTGCCATATATATTTAATGGTAATAAAAACAGAAACAAAAGGTATTGAGGTTGGACACTAAAAACACGTCCAGAAGATGTTACTGTTGACTCCATAACGAGCGCTAGCTTTACGTTTAGCCATGTCTTGGAGATCGAATCCCTCTAGCGGACACTGATATAAATCAATCGCGTTTGCAGTTAGATGAATGTAAACTCAAAAGTCTGGAGCCATGCGCAGTTTCCATGTAGCACAAACTGTTGTTACATTTGTGTTGCTAAAACTCTCTTTTACTGGTCGAGATTAGACGTGAAAAGTATGTACTTGTACCACAAATTGTGAACACAATGGGAACAAAATGTTAGCTGAGGGTCGGGCAACGTTGATTCTATACGATTTTAACACTTTTGAATAGTATGTTAGCAAGTGTGATTTTTCACTGTCTTGCAGGCATCTGAAGTAGAAACATTCACGGACTTGCAGGCTGTTATTTTGGTTATGACTATTATGTTATCAAAATAACACAAGCACACAAACACCATACACAGTAGAACATAAAGGATACAGCTTTATGAGAATTCGCCAATTAGAATAAAACGTGCAACACATGAAAGCGAAACCTCATACACGCTAAAAAATCTCTTTCACTGGTCGAGATTAGACGTGAAAAGTATGTACTTGTACCACAAATTGTGAACACAATGGGAACAAAATGTTAGCTGAGAGTCGGGCAACGTTGATTCTATACGATTTTAACACTTTTGAATAGTATGTTATCAAGTGTGATTTTTCACTGTCTTGCAGGCATCTGAAGTAGAAACATTCACGGACTTACATGCTGTTTATTTTGTTGTGATTATTTCCTTATCTAAATACCACAAGCACACAAACTTGATACACAGTAGAACATAAAGGATACATCTTTATGACAATTATCCAATTAGACTAAAATGCGCAACACTTTAAAGCTTTATCTAGAGCGATAGTTATTTGAAATAAAGTCGTAAACAGGTAAGACGGTGTTTACTCGATAACTGTTGCCATATATATTTAATGGTAATAAAAACGGAAACAAAAGGTATTGAGGTTGGACACTAAAAACACGTCCAGAAGATGTTACTGTTGACTCCATAACGAGCGCTAGCTTAAGGATTAGCCATGTCTTGGAGTTTGAATCCCTATAGCGAACACTGATATAAATCACTCGATTTTGTAGTTAGATGAATGTAAACTGAAAAGTCTGGAGCCATGCGCAGTTTCAATGTAGCACAAACTGTTGTTACATTTGTGTTGCTAAAAATCTCTTTTACTGGTCGAGATTAGACGTGAAAAGTATGTGCTCGTACCACAAATTGTGAACACAATGGGAACAAAATGTTACCTGAGAGTCGGGCAACGTTGATTCTATACGATTTTAACACTTTTGAATAGTATGTTATCAAGTGTGATTTTTGACTGTCTTGCAGGCATCTGAAGTAGAAACATTCACGGACTTACAGGCTGTTATTTTGGTTATGACTATTCCGTTATCAAAATAACACAAGCACACAAACACCATACACAGTAGAACATAAAGGATACACCTTTATGAGAATTCGCCAATTAGAATAAAACGTGCAACACATGAAAGCGAAACCTCATACACGCTAAAAATCTCTTTTACTGGTCGAGATTAGACGTGAAAAGTATGTACTTGTACCACAAACTGTGAACACAATGGGAACAAAATGTTAGCTAAAAGTCGAGCAACGTTGATTCTATACGATTTTTACACTTTTGAATAGTATGTTATCAAGTGTGATTTTTCACTGTCTTGCAGGCATCTGAAGTAGAAACATTCACGGACTTGCAGGCTGTTTATTTTGTTGTGATTATTTCCTTATCAAAATACCACAAGCACACAAACCTCATACACACTAGAACATAAAGGATACATCTTTATAAAAATTATCCAATTAGATAAAAATTTACAATACTTTAAAGCTTTATCTAGAGCAATAGTTATTGGAAATAAAGATGTTAACAGGTAAGACGGTGTTTACTCGATAACTGTTGCCATCAAACTATATCAAATATGATTCCATTATAAATACAATGGTAATACAAAAACCAAAAGGCGCATGAGGTTGGACAATAAAAGCACATCCAGAAGATGTTACTGTTGACTCCATAATGAGCGCTAGCTTTATGTTTAGCCATGTCTTAGAGTTCGATTCCCTATAGCGAACACTGATATAAATCACTCGATTTTGCAGTTAGATGAATGTAAACTGAAAAGTCTGGAGCCATGCGCAGTTTCAATGTAGCACAAACTGTTGTTACATTTGTGTTGTTAAAAATCTCTTTTACTGGTCGAGATTAGACGTGAAAAGTATGTACTTGTACCACAAACTGTGAACACAATGGGAACAAAATGTTAGCTAAAAGTCGAGCAATGTTAATTCTATACGATTTTAACACTTTTGAATAGTATGTTATCAAGTGTGATTTTTCACTGTCTTGCAGGCATCTGAAGTAGAAACATTCACGGACTTGCAGGCTGTTTATTTTGTTGTAATTATTTCCTTATCAAAATACCACAAGCACACAAACCTCATACACACTAGAACATAAAGGATACATCTTTATGACAATTATCCAATTAGATAAATGCGCAACACTTTAAAGCTTTATCTAGAGCGATAGTTATTTGAAATAAAGTCGTAAACAGGTAAGACGGTGTTTACTCGATAACTGTTGCCATATATATTTAATGGTAATAAAAACAGAAACAAAAGGTATTGAGGTTGGACACTAAAAACACGTCCAGAAGATGTTACTGTTGACTCCATAACGAGCGCTAGCTTTACGTTTAGCCATGTCTTGGAGTTCGAATCCCTCTAGCGGGCACTGATATAAATCAATCGCATTTGCAGTTAGATGAATGTAAACTGAAAAGTCTGGAGCCATGCGCAGTTTCAATGTAGCACAAACTGTTGTTACATTTGTGTTGCTAAAAATCTCTTTTACTGGTCGAGATTAGACGTGAAAAGTATGTGCTCGTACCACAAATTGTGAACACAATGGGAACAAAATGTTAGCTGAGAGTCGGGCAACGTTGATTCTATACGATTTTAACACTATTGAATAGTATGTTACCAAGTGTGATTTTTCACTGTCTTGCAGGCATCTGAAGTAGAAACATTCCCGGACTTGCAGGCTGTTATTTTGGTTATGACTATTATGTTATCAAAATAACACAAGCACACAAACACCATACACAGTAGAACATAAAGGATACACCTTTATGAGAATTCGCTAATTAGAATAAAACGTGCAACACATGAAAGCGAAACCTCATACACGCTAAAAATCTCTTTCACTGGTCGAGATTAGACGTGAAAAGTATGTACTTGTACCACAAACTGTGAACACAATGGGAACAAAATGTTAGCTAAAAGTCGAGCAACGTTGATTCTATACGATTTTAACACTTTTGAATAGTATGTTATCAAGTGTGATTTTTCACTGTCTTGCACGCATCTGAAGTAGAAACATTCACGGACTTGCAGGCTGTTTATTTTGTTGTGATTATTTCCTTAACAAAATACCACAAGCACACAAACCTCATACACACTAGAACATAAAGGATACATCTTTATGACAATTATCCAATTACATAAAAATTTACAATACTTTAAAGCTTTATCTAGAGCGATAGTTATTTGAAATAAAGTCGTAAACAGGTAAGACGGTGTTTACTCGATAACTGTTGCCATATATATTTAATGGTAATAAAAACAGAAACAAAACGTATTGAGGTTGGACACTAAAAACACGTCCAGAAGATGTTACTGTTGACTCCATAACGAGCGCTAGCTTTACGTTTAGCCATGTCTTGGAGTTCGAATCCCTCTAGCGGGCACTGATATAAATCAATCGCATTTGCAGTTAGATGAATGTAAACTGAAAAGTCTGGAGCCATGCGCAGTTTCAATGTAGCACAAACTGTTGTTACATTTGTGTTGCTAAAAATCTCTTTTACTGGTCGAGATTAGACGTGAAAAGTATGTGCTCGTACCACAAATTGTGAACACAATGGGAACAAAATGTTACCTGAGAGTCGGGCAACGTTGATTCTATACGATTTTAACACTTTTGAATAGTATGTTATCAAGTGTGATTTTTGACTGTCTTGCAGGCATCTGAAGTAGAAACATTCACGGACTTACAGGCTGTTATTTTGGTTATGACTATTCCGTTATCAAAATAACACAAGCACACAAACACCATACACAGTAGAACATAAAGGATACACCTTTATGAGAATTCGCCAATTAGAATAAAACGTGCAACACATGAAAGCGAAACCTCATACACGCTAAAAATCTCTTTTACTGGTCGAGATTAGACGTGAAAAGTATGTACTTGTACCACAAACTGTGAACACAATGGGAACAAAATGTTAGCTAAAAGTCGAGCAACGTTGATTCTATACGATTTTTACACTTTTGAATAGTATGTTATCAAGTGTGATTTTTCACTGTCTTGCAGGCATCTGAAGTAGAAACATTCACGGACTTGCAGGCTGTTTATTTTGTTGTGATTATTTCCTTATCAAAATACCACAAGCACACAAACCTCATACACACTAGAACATAAAGGATACATCTTTATAAAAATTATCCAATTAGATAAAAATTTACAATACTTTAAAGCTTTATCTAGAGCAATAGTTATTGGAAATAAAGATGTTAACAGGTAAGACGGTGTTTACTCGATAACTGTTGCCATCAAACTATATCAAATATGATTCCATTATAAATACAATGGTAATACAAAAACCAAAAGGCGCATGAGGTTGGACAATAAAAGCACATCCAGAAGATGTTACTGTTGACTCCATAATGAGCGCTAGCTTTATGTTTAGCCATGTCTTAGAGTTCGATTCCCTATAGCGAACACTGATATAAATCACTCGATTTTGCAGTTAGATGAATGTAAACTGAAAAGTCTGGAGCCATGCGCAGTTTCAATGTAGCACAAACTGTTGTTACATTTGTGTTGTTAAAAATCTCTTTTACTGGTCGAGATTAGACGTGAAAAGTATGTACTTGTACCACAAACTGTGAACACAATGGGAACAAAATGTTAGCTAAAAGTCGAGCAATGTTAATTCTATACGATTTTAACACTTTTGAATAGTATGTTATCAAGTGTGATTTTTCACTGTCTTGCAGGCATCTGAAGTAGAAACATTCACGGACTTGCAGGCTGTTTATTTTGTTGTAATTATTTCCTTATCAAAATACCACAAGCACACAAACCTCATACACACTAGAACATAAAGGATACATCTTTATGACAATTATCCAATTAGATAAATGCGCAACACTTTAAAGCTTTATCTAGAGCGATAGTTATTTGAAATAAAGTCGTAAACAGGTAAGACGGTGTTTACTCGATAACTGTTGCCATATATATTTAATGGTAATAAAAACAGAAACAAAAGGTATTGAGGTTGGACACTAAAAACACGTCCAGAAGATGTTACTGTTGACTCCATAACGAGCGCTAGCTTTATGTTTAGCCATGTCTTGGAGTTCGAATCCCTCTAGCGGACACTGATATAAATCAATCGCTTTTGCAGTTAGATGAATGTAAACTGAAAAGTCTGGAGCCATGCGCAGTTTCAATGTAGCACAAACTGTTGTTACATTTGTGTTGCTAAAAATCTCTTTTACTGGTCGAGATTAGACGTGAAAAGTATGTACTTGTACCACAAATTGTGAACACAATGGGAACAAAATGTTAGCTGAGAGTCGGGCAACGTTGATTCTATACGATTTTAACACTTTTGAATAGTATGTTACCAAGTGTGATTTTTCACTGTCTTGCAGGCATCTGAAGTAGAAACATTCACGGACTTGCAGGCTGTTATTTTGGTTATGACTATTATGTTATCAAAATAACACAAGCACACAAACACCATACACAGTAGAACATAAAGGATACACCTTTATGAGAATTCGCTAATTAGAATAAAACGTGCAACACATGAAAGCGAAACCTCATACACGCTAAAAATCTCTTTCACTGGTCGAGATTAGACGTGAAAAGTATGTACTTGTACCACAAACTGTGAACACAATGGGAACAAAATGTTAGCTAAAAGTCGAGCAACGTTGATTCTATACGATTTTAACACTTTTGAATAGTATGTTATCAAGTGTGATTTTTCACTGTCTTGCACGCATCTGAAGTAGAAACATTCACGGACTTGCAGGCTGTTTATTTTGTTGTGATTATTTCCTTATCAAAATACCACAAGCACACAAACCTCATACACACTAGAACATAAAGGATACATCTTTATGACAATTATCCAATTAGATAAAAATTTACAATACTTTAAAGCTTTATCTAGAGCGATAGTTATTTGAAATAAAGTCGTAAACAGGTAAGACGGTGTTTACTCGATAACTGTTGCCATATATATTTAATGGTAATAAAAACAGAAACAAAAGGTATTGAGGTTGGACACTAAAACACGTCCAGAAGATGTTACTGTTGACTCCATAACGAGCGCTAGCTTTACGTTTAGCCATGTCTTGGAGTTCGAATCCCTCTAGCGGGCACTGATATAAATCAATCGCGTTTGCAGTTAGATGAATGTAAACTCAAAAGTCTGGAGCCATGCGCAGTTTCAATGTAGCACAAACTGTTGTTACGTTTGTGTTGCTAAAATTCCTTTTACTGCTCGAGATTAAACGTGAAAAGTATATACTTGTACCACAAATTGTGAACACAATGGGAACAAAATGTTAGCTGAGAGTCGGGCAACGTTGATTCTATACGATTTTAACACTTTTGAATAGTATGTTATCAAGTGTGATTTTTCACTGTCTTGCAGGCATCTGAAGTAGAAACATTCACGGACTTGCAGGCTGTTTATTTTGTTGTAATTATTTCCTTATCAAAATACCACAAGCACACAAACCTCATACACACTAGAACATAAAGGATACATCTTTATGACAATTATCCAATTAGATAAAAATGCGCAACACTTTAAAGCTTTATCTAGAGCGATAGTTATTTGAAATAAAGTCGTAAACAGGTAAGACGGTGTTTACTCGATAACTGTTGCCATATATATTTAATGGTAATAAAAACAGAAACAAAAGGTATTGAGGTTGGACACTAAAAACACGTCCAGAAGATGTTACTGTTGACTCCATAACGAGCGCTAGCTTTATGTTTAGCCATGTCTTGGAGTTCGAATCCCTCTAGCGGACACTGATATAAATCAATCGCTTTTGCAGTTAGATGAATGTAAACTGAAAAGTCTGGAGCCATGCGCAGTTTCAATGTAGCACAAACTGTTGTTACATTTGTGTTGCTAAAAATCTCTTTTACTGGTCGAGATTAGACGTGAAAAGTATGTACTTGTACCACAAATTGTGAACACAATGGGAACAAAATGTTAGCTGAGAGTCGGGCAACGTTGATTCTATACGATTTTAACACTTTTGAATAGTATGTTACCAAGTGTGATTTTTCACTGTCTTGCAGGCATCTGAAGTAGAAACATTCCCGGACTTGCAGGCTGTTATTTTGGTTATGACTATTATGTTATCAAAATAACACAAGCACACAAACACCATACACAGTAGAACATAAAGGATACACCTTTATGAGAATTCGCTAATTAGAATAAAACGTGCAACACATGAAAGCGAAACCTCATACACGCTAAAAATCTCTTTCACTGGTCGAGATTAGACGTGAAAAGTATGTACTTGTACCACAAACTGTGAACACAATGGGAACAAAATGTTAGCTAAAAGTCGAGCAACGTTGATTCTATACGATTTTAACACTTTTGAATAGTATGTTATCAAGTGTGATTTTTCACTGTCTTGCAGGCATCTGAAGTAGAAACATTCACGGACTTGCAGGCTGTTTATTTTGTTGTGATTATTTCCTTATCAAAATACCACAAGCACACAAACCTCATACACACTAGAACATAAAGGATACATCTTTATGACAATTATCCAATTAGATAAAAATTTACAATACTTTAAAGCTTTATCTAGAGCGATAGTTATTTGAAATAAAGTCGTAAACAGGTAAGACGGTGTTTACTCGATAACTGTTGCCATATATATTTAATGGTAATAAAAACAGAAACAAAAGGTATTGAGGTTGGACACTAAAACACGTCCAGAAGATGTTACTGTTGACTCCATAACGAGCGCTAGCTTTACGTTTAGCCATGTCTTGGAGTTCGAATCCCTCTAGCGGGCACTGATATAAATCAATCGCGTTTGCAGTTAGATGAATGTAAACTCAAAAGTCTGGAGCCATGCACAGTTTCAATGTAGCACAAACTGTTGTTACGTTTGTGTTGCTAAAATTCCTTTTACTGCTCGAGATTAAACGTGAAAAGTATATACTTGTACCACAAATTGTGAACACAATGGGAACAAAATGTTACCTGAGAGTCGGGCAACGTTGATTCTATACGATTTTAACACTTTTGAATAGTATGTTATCAAGTGTGATTTTTCACTGTCTTGCAGGCATCTGAAGTAGAAACATTCCCGGACTTGCAGGCTGTTTATTTTGTTGTGATTATTTCCTTATCTAAATACCAAAAGCACACAAACTTGATACACAGTAGAACATAAAGGATAAATCTTTATGAAAATTATCCAATTAGATAAAAATTTACAACACTTTAAAGTTTTATCTAGAGCGATAGTTATTTGAAATAAAGTCGTAAACACGTAAGACGGTGTTTACTCGATAACTGTTGCCATATATATTTAATGGTAATAAAAACAGAAACAAAAGGTATTGAGGTTGGACACTAAAAACACGTCCAGAAGATGTTACTGTTGACTCCATAACGAGCGCTAGCTTTACGTTTAGCCATGTCTTGGAGTTCGAATCCCTCTAGCGGACACTGATATAAATCAATCGCGTTTGCAGTTAGATGAATGTAAACTCAAAAGTCTGGAGCCATGCGCAGTTTCAATGTAGCACAAACTGTTGTTACATTTGTGTTGCTAAAACTCTCTTTTACTGGTCGAGATTAGACGTGAAAAGTATGTACTTGTACCACAAATTGTGAACACAATGGGAACAAAATGTTACCTGAGAGTCGGGCAACGTTGATTCTATACGATTTTAACACTTTTGAATAGTATGTTATCAAGTGTGATTTTTCACTGTCTTGCAGGCATCTGAAGTAGAAACATTCACGGACTTGCAGGCTGTTATTTTGGTTATGACTATTATGTTATCAAAATAACACAAGCACACAAACACCATACACAGTAGAACATAAAGGATACACCTTAATGAGAATTCGCCAATTAGAATAAAACGTGCAACACATGAAAGCGAAACCTCATACACGCTAAAAATCTCTTTCACTGGTCGAGATTAGACGTGAAAAGTATGTACTTGTACCACAAACTGTGAACACAATGGGAACAAAATGTTAGCTAAAAGTCGAGAACGTTGATTCTATACAATTTTAACACTTTTGAATAGTATGTTATCAAGTGTGATTTTTCACTGTCTTGCAGGCATCTGAAGTAGAAACATTCACGGACTTGCAGGCTGTTTATTTTGTTGTGATTATTTCCTTATCTAAATACCACAAGCACACAAACCTTATACACACTACAACATAAAGGATACATCTTTATAAAAATTATCAAATTAGATAAAAATTTACAATACTTTAAAGCTTTATCTAGAGCGATAGTTATTTGAAATAAAGATGTTAACAGGTAAGACGGTGTTTACTCGATAACTGTTGCCATCAAACTATATCAAATATGATTCCATTATAAATACAATGGTAATACAAAAACCAAAAGGCGCATGAGGTTGGACAATAAAAGCACGTCCAGAAGATGTTACTGTTGACTCCATAATGAGCGCTAGCTTTATGTTTAGCCATGTCTTAGAGTTCGAATCCCTATAGCGAACACTGATATAAATCACTCGATTTTGCAGTTAGATGAATTTAAACTGAAAAGTCTGGAGCCATGCGCAGTTTCAATGTAGCACAAACTGTTGTTACATTAGTGTTGCTAAAAATCTCTTTTACTGGTCGAGATTAGACGTGAAAAGTATGTACTTGTACCACAAACTGTGAACACAATGGGAACAAAATGTTAGCTAAAAGTCGAGCAATGTTAATTCTATACGATTTTAACGCTATTGAATAGTATGTTATCAAGTGTGATTTTTCACTGTCTTGCAGGCATCTGAAGTAGAAACATTCACGGACTTGCAGGCTGTTTATTTTGTTGTGATTATTTCCTTATCTAAATACCAAAAGCACACAAACTTGATACACAGTAGAACATAAAGGATAAATCTTTATGAAAATTATCCAATTAGATAAAAATTTACAACACTTTAAAGCTTTATCTAGAGCGATAGTTATTTGAAATAAAGTCGTAAACACGTAAGACGGTGTTTACTCGATAACTGTTGCCATATATATTTAATGGTAATAAAAACAGAAACAAAAGGTATTGAGGTTGGACACTAAAAACACGTCCAGAAGATGTTACTGTTGACTCCATAACGAGCGCTAGCTTTACGTTTAGCCATGTCTTGGAGTTCGAATCCCTCTAGCGGGCACTGATATAAATCAATCGCGTTTGCAGTTAGATGAATGTAAACTCAAAAGTCTGGAGCCATGCGCAGTTTCAATGTAGCACAAACTGTTGTTACATTTGTGTTGCTAAAACTCTCTTTTACTGGTCGAGATTAGACGTGAAAAGTATGTACTTGTACCACAAATTGTGAACACAATGGGAACAAAATGTTACCTGAGAGTCGGGCAACGTTGATTCTATACGATTTTAACACTTTTGAATAGTATGTTATCAAGTGTGATTTTTCACTGTCTTGCAGGCATCTGAAGTAGAAACATTCACGGACTTGCAGGCTGTTATTTTGGTTATGACTATTATGTTATCAAAATAACACAAGCACACAAACACCATACACAGTAGAACATAAAGGATACACCTTTATGAGAATTCGCCAATTAGAATAAAACGTGCAACACATGAAAGCGAAACCTCATACACGCTAAAATTCTCTTTCACTGGTCGAGATTAGACGTGAAAAGTATGTACTTGTACCACAAACTGTGAACACAATGGGAACAAAATGTTAGCTAAAAGTCGAGCAACGTTGATTCTATACAATTTTAACACTTTTGAATAGTATGTTATCAAGTGTGATTTTTCACTGTCTTGCAGGCATCTGAAGTAGAAACATTCACGGACTTGCAGGCTGTTTATTTTGTTGTGATTATTTCCTTATCTAAATACCACAAGCACACAAACCTTATACACACTACAACATAAAGGATACATCTTTATAAAAATTATCAAATTAGATAAAAATTTACAATACTTTAAAGCTTTATCTAGAGCGATAGTTATTTGAAATAAAGATGTTAACAGGTAAGACGGTGTTTACTCGATAACTGTTGCCATCAAACTATATCAAATATGATTCCATTATAAATACAATGGTAATACAAAAACCAAAAGGCGCATGAGGTTGGACAATAAAAGCACGTCCAGAAGATGTTACTGTTGACTCCATAATGAGCGCTAGCTTTATGTTTAGCCATGTCTTAGAGTTCGAATCCCTATAGCGAACACTGATATAAATCACTCGATTTTGCAGTTAGATGAATTTAAACTGAAAAGTCTGGAGCCATGCGCAGTTTCAATGTAGCACAAACTGTTGTTACATTTGTGTTGCTAAAAATCTCTTTTACTGGTCGAGATTAGACGTGAAAAGTATGTACTTGTACCACAAACTGTGAACACAATGGGAACCAAATGTTAGCTAAAAGTCGAGCAATGTTAATTCTATACGATTTTAACGCTATTGAATAGTATGTTATCAAGTGTGATTTTTCACTGTCTTGCAGGCATCTGAAGTAGAAACATTCACGGACTTGCAGGCTGTTTATTTTGTTGTGATTATTTCCTTATCTAAATACCAAAAGCACACAAACTTGATACACAGTAGAACATAAAGGATAAATCTTTATGAAAATTATCCAATTAGATAAAAATTTACAACACTTTAAAGCTTTATCTAGAGCGATAGTTATTTGAAATAAAGTCGTAAACACGTAAGACGGTGTTTACTCGATAACTGTTGCCATATATATTTAATGGTAATAAAAACAGAAACAAAAGGTATTGAGGTTGGACACTAAAAACACGTCCAGAAGATGTTACTGTTGACTCCATAACGAGCGCTAGCTTTACGTTTAGCCATGTCTTGGAGTTCGAATCCCTCTAGCGGACACTGATATAAATCAATCGCGTTTGCAGTTAGATGAATGTAAACTCAAAAGTCTGGAGCCATGCGCAGTTTCAATGTAGCACAAACTGTTGTTACATTTGTGTTGCTAAAACTCTCTTTTACTGGTCGAGATTAGACGTGAAAAGTATGTACTTGTACCACAAATTGTGAACACAATGGGAACAAAATGTTAGCTGAGAGTCGGGCAACGTTGATTCTATACGATTTTAACACTTTTGAATAGTATGTTATCAAGTGTGATTTTTCACTGTCTTGCAGGCATCTGAAGTAGAAACATTCCCGGACTTGCAGGCTGTTTATTTTGTTGTAATTATTTCCTTATCAAAATACCACAAGCACACAAACCTCATACACACTAGAACATAAAGGATACATCTTTATGACAATTATCCAATTAGATAAAAATGCGCAACACTTTAAAGCTTTATCTAGAGCGATAGTTATTTGAAATAAAGTCGTAAACACGTAAGACGGTGTTTACTCGATAACTGTTGCCATATATATTTAATGGTAATAAAAACAGAAACAAAAGGTATTGAGGTTGGACACTAAAAACACGTCCAGAAGATGTTACTGTTGACTCCATAACGAGCGCTAGCTTTATGTTTAGCCATGTCTTGGAGTTCGAATCCCTCTAGCGGACACTGATATAAATCAATCGCTTTTGCAGTTAGATGAATGTAAACTGAAAAGTCTGGAGCCAAGCGCAGTTTCAATGTAGCACAAACTGTTGTTACATTTGTGTTGCTAAAAATCTCTTTTACTGGTCGAGATTAGACGTGAAAAGTATGTACTTGTACCACAAATTGTGAACACAATGGGAACAAAATGTTACCTGAGAGTCGGGCAACGTTGATTCTATACGATTTTAACACTTTTGAATAGTATGTTATCAAGTGTGATTTTTCACTGTCTTGCAGGCATCTGAAGTAGAAACATTCACGGACTTGCAGGCTGTTTATTTTGTTGTGATTATTTCCTTATCTAAATACCAAAAGCACACAAACTTGATACACAGTAGAACATAAAGGATACATCTTTATGACAATTATCCAATTAGACTAAAATGCGCAACACTTTAAAGCTTTATCTAGAGCGATAGTTATTTGAAATAAAGTCGTAAACACGTAAGACGGTGTTTACTCGATAACTGTTGCCATATATATTTAATGGTAATAAAAACAGAAACAAAACGTATTGAGGTTGGACACTAAAAACACGTCCAGAAGATGTTACTGTTGACTCCATAACGAGCGCTAGCTTTACGTTTAGCCATGTCTTGGAGTTCGAATCCCTCTAGCGGACACTGATATAAATCAATCGCGTTTGCAGTTAGATGAATGTAAACTCAAAAGTCTGGAGCCATGCGCAGTTTCAATGTAGCACAAACTGTTGTTACATTTGTGTTGCTAAAAATCTCTTTTACTGGTCGAGATTAGACGTGAAAAGTATGTACTTGTACCACAAATTGTGAACACAATGGGAACAAAATGTTAGCTGAGAGTCGGGCAACGTTGATTCTATACGATTTTAACACTTTTGAATAGTATGTTACCAAGTGTGATTTTTCACTGTCTTGCAGGCATCTGAAGTAGAAACATTCACGGACTTGCAGGCTGTTATTTTGGTTATGACTATTATGTTATCAAAATAACACAAGCACACAAACACCATACACAGTAGAACATAAAGGATACACCTTTATGAGAATTCGCCAATTAGAATAAAACGTGCAACACATGAAAGCGAAACCTCATACACGCTAAAAATCTCTTTCACTGGTCGAGATTAGACGTGAAAAGTATGTACTTGTACCACAAACTGTGAACACAATGGGAACAAAATGTTAGCTAAAAGTCGAGCAACGTTGATTCTATACAATTTTAACACTTTTGAATAGTATGTTATCAAGTGTGATTTTTCACTGTCTTGCAGGCATCTGAAGTAGAAACATTCACGGACTTGCAGGCTGTTTATTTTGTTGTGATTATTTCCTTATCAAAATACCACAAGCACACAAACCTTATACACACTACAACATAAAGGATACATCTTTATAAAAATTATCAAATTAGATAAAAATTTACAGTACTTTAAAGCTTTATCTAGAGCGATAGTTATTTGAAATAAAGATGTTAACAGGTAAGACGGTGTTTACTCGATGACTGTTGCCATCAAACTATATCAAATATGATTCCATTATAAATACAATGGTAATACAAAAACCAAAAGGCGCATGAGGTTGGACAATAAAAGCACGTCCAGAAGATGTTACTGTTGACTCCATAATGAGCGCTAGCTTTATGTTTAGCCATGTCTTAGAGTTCGAATCCCTATAGCGAACACTGATATAAATCACTCGATTTTGCAGTTAGATGAATTTAAACTGAAAAGTCTGGAGCCATGCGCAGTTTCAATGTAGCACAAACTGTTGTTACATTAGTGTTGCTTAAAATCTCTTTTACTGGTCGAGATTAGACGTGAAAAGTATGTACTTGTACCACAAACTGTGAACACAATGGGAACAAAATGTTAGCTAAAAGTCGAGCAATGTTAATTCTATACGATTTTAACGCTAATGAATAGTATGTTATCAAGTGTGATTTTTCACTGTCTTGCAGGCATCTGAAGTAGAAACATTCACGGACTTGCAGGCTGTTTATTTTGTTGTAATTATTTCCTTATCAAAATACCACAAGCACACAAACCTCATACACACTGGAACATAAAGGATACATCTTTATGACAATTATCCAATTAGACTAAAATGCGCAACACTTTAAAGCTTTATCTAGAGCGATAGTTATTTGAAATAAAGTCGTAAACAGGTAAGACGGTGTTTACTCGATAACTGTTGCCATATATATTTAATGGTAATAAAAACAGAAACAAAAGGTATTGAGGTTGGACACTAAAAACACGTCCAGAAGATGTTACTGTTGACTCCATAACGAGCGCTAGCTTTACGTTTAGCCATGTCTTGGAGTTCGAATCCCTCTAGCGGGCACTGATATAAATCAATCGCGTTTGCAGTTAGATGAATGTAAACTCAAAAGTCTGGAGCCATGCGCAGTTTCAATGTAGCACAAACTGTTGTTACGTTTGTGTTGCTAAAAATCTCTTTTACTGGTCGAGATTAGACGTGAAAAGTATGTACTTGTACCACAAATTGTGAACACAATGGGAACAAAATGTTAGCTAAAAGTCGAGCAATGTTAATTCTATACGATTTTAACACTTTTGAATAGTATGTTATCAAGTGTGATTTTTCACTGTCTTGCAGGCATCTGAAGTAGAAACATTCACGGACTTGCAGGCTGTTTATTTTGTTGTAATTATTTCCTTATCAAAATACCACAAGCACACAAACCTCATACACACTAGAACATAAAGGATACATCTTTATGACAATTATCCAATTAGACTAAAATGCGCAACACTTTAAAGCTTTATCTAGAGCGATAGTTATTTGAAATAAAGTCGTAAACAGGTAAGACGGTGTTTACTCGATAACTGTTGCCATATATATTTAATGGTAATAAAAACAGAAACAAAAGGTATTGAGGTTGGACACTAAAAACACGTCCAGAAGATGTTACTGTTGACTCCATAACGAGCGCTAGCTTTACGTTTAGCCATGTCTTGGAGTTCGAATCCCTCTAGCGGGCACTGATATAAATCAATCGCGTTTGCAGTTAGATGAATGTAAACTCAAAAGTCTGGAGCCATGCGCAGTTTCAATATAGCACAAACTGTTGTTACGTTTGTGTTGCTAAAAATCTCTTTTACTGGTCGAGATTAGACGTGAAAAGTATGTACTTGTACCACAAATTGTGAACACAATGGGAACAAAATGTTAGCTGAGAGTCGGGCAACGTTGATTCGATACGATTTTAACACTTTTGAATAGTATGTTATCAAGTGTGATTTTTCACTGTCTTGCAGGCATCTGAAGTAGAAACATTCACGGACTTACATGCTGTTTATTTTGTTGTGATTATTTCCTTATCTAAATACCACAAGCACACAAACTTGATACACAGTAGAACATAAAGGATAAATCTTTATGAAAATTATCCAATTAGATAAGAATTTACAACACTTTAAAGCTTTATCTAGAGCGATAGTTATTTGAAATAAAGTCGTAAACACGTAAGACGGTGTTTACTCGATAACTGTTGCCATATATATTTAATGGTAATAAAAACAGAAACAAAAGGTATTGAGGTTGGACACTAAAAACACGTCCAGAAGATGTTACTGTTGACTCCATAACGAGCGCTAGCTTTACGTTTAGCCATGTCTTGGAGATCGAATCCCTCTAGCGGACACTGATATAAATCAATCGCGTTTGCAGTTAGATGAATGTAAACTCAAAAGTCTGGAGCCATGCGCAGTTTCCATGTAGCACAAACTGTTGTTACATTTGTGTTGCTAAAACTCTCTTTTACTGGTCGAGATTAGACGTGAAAAGTATGTACTTGTACCACAAATTGTGAACACAATGGGAACAAAATGTTAGCTGAGGGTCGGGCAACGTTGATTCTATACGATTTTAACACTTTTGAATAGTATGTTAGCAAGTGTGATTTTTCACTGTCTTGCAGGCATCTGAAGTAGAAACATTCACGGACTTGCAGGCTGTTATTTTGGTTATGACTATTATGTTATCAAAATAACACAAGCACACAAACACCATACACAGTAGAACATAAAGGATACAGCTTTATGAGAATTCGCCAATTAGAATAAAACGTGCAACACATGAAAGCGAAACCTCATACACGCTAAAAAATCTCTTTCACTGGTCGAGATTAGACGTGAAAAGTATGTACTTGTACCACAAATTGTGAACACAATGGGAACAAAATGTTAGCTGAGAGTCGGGCAACGTTGATTCTATACGATTTTAACACTTTTGAATAGTATGTTATCAAGTGTGATTTTTCACTGTCTTGCAGGCATCTGAAGTAGAAACATTCACGGACTTACATGCTGTTTATTTTGTTGTGATTATTTCCTTATCTAAATACCACAAGCACACAAACTTGATACACAGTAGAACATAAAGGATACATCTTTATGACAATTATCCAATTAGACTAAAATGCGCAACACTTTAAAGCTTTATCTAGAGCGATAGTTATTTGAAATAAAGTCGTAAACAGGTAAGACGGTGTTTACTCGATAACTGTTGCCATATATATTTAATGGTAATAAAAACGGAAACAAAAGGTATTGAGGTTGGACACTAAAAACACGTCCAGAAGATGTTACTGTTGACTCCATAACGAGCGCTAGCTTAAGGATTAGCCATGTCTTGGAGTTTGAATCCCTATAGCGAACACTGATATAAATCACTCGATTTTGTAGTTAGATGAATGTAAACTGAAAAGTCTGGAGCCATGCGCAGTTTCAATGTAGCACAAACTGTTGTTACATTTGTGTTGCTAAAAATCTCTTTTACTGGTCGAGATTAGACGTGAAAAGTATGTGCTCGTACCACAAATTGTGAACACAATGGGAACAAAATGTTACCTGAGAGTCGGGCAACGTTGATTCTATACGATTTTAACACTTTTGAATAGTATGTTATCAAGTGTGATTTTTGACTGTCTTGCAGGCATCTGAAGTAGAAACATTCACGGACTTACAGGCTGTTATTTTGGTTATGACTATTCCGTTATCAAAATAACACAAGCACACAAACACCATACACAGTAGAACATAAAGGATACACCTTTATGAGAATTCGCCAATTAGAATAAAACGTGCAACACATGAAAGCGAAACCTCATACACGCTAAAAATCTCTTTTACTGGTCGAGATTAGACGTGAAAAGTATGTACTTGTACCACAAACTGTGAACACAATGGGAACAAAATGTTAGCTAAAAGTCGAGCAACGTTGATTCTATACGATTTTTACACTTTTGAATAGTATGTTATCAAGTGTGATTTTTCACTGTCTTGCAGGCATCTGAAGTAGAAACATTCACGGACTTGCAGGCTGTTTATTTTGTTGTGATTATTTCCTTATCAAAATACCACAAGCACACAAACCTCATACACACTAGAACATAAAGGATACATCTTTATAAAAATTATCCAATTAGATAAAAATTTACAATACTTTAAAGCTTTATCTAGAGCAATAGTTATTGGAAATAAAGATGTTAACAGGTAAGACGGTGTTTACTCGATAACTGTTGCCATCAAACTATATCAAATATGATTCCATTATAAATACAATGGTAATACAAAAACCAAAAGGCGCATGAGGTTGGACAATAAAAGCACATCCAGAAGATGTTACTGTTGACTCCATAATGAGCGCTAGCTTTATGTTTAGCCATGTCTTAGAGTTCGATTCCCTATAGCGAACACTGATATAAATCACTCGATTTTGCAGTTAGATGAATGTAAACTGAAAAGTCTGGAGCCATGCGCAGTTTCAATGTAGCACAAACTGTTGTTACATTTGTGTTGTTAAAAATCTCTTTTACTGGTCGAGATTAGACGTGAAAAGTATGTACTTGTACCACAAACTGTGAACACAATGGGAACAAAATGTTAGCTAAAAGTCGAGCAATGTTAATTCTATACGATTTTAACACTTTTGAATAGTATGTTATCAAGTGTGATTTTTCACTGTCTTGCAGGCATCTGAAGTAGAAACATTCACGGACTTGCAGGCTGTTTATTTTGTTGTAATTATTTCCTTATCAAAATACCACAAGCACACAAACCTCATACACACTAGAACATAAAGGATACATCTTTATGACAATTATCCAATTAGATAAATGCGCAACACTTTAAAGCTTTATCTAGAGCGATAGTTATTTGAAATAAAGTCGTAAACAGGTAAGACGGTGTTTACTCGATAACTGTTGCCATATATATTTAATGGTAATAAAAACAGAAACAAAAGGTATTGAGGTTGGACACTAAAAACACGTCCAGAAGATGTTACTGTTGACTCCATAACGAGCGCTAGCTTTACGTTTAGCCATGTCTTGGAGTTCGAATCCCTCTAGCGGGCACTGATATAAATCAATCGCATTTGCAGTTAGATGAATGTAAACTGAAAAGTCTGGAGCCATGCGCAGTTTCAATGTAGCACAAACTGTTGTTACATTTGTGTTGCTAAAAATCTCTTTTACTGGTCGAGATTAGACGTGAAAAGTATGTGCTCGTACCACAAATTGTGAACACAATGGGAACAAAATGTTAGCTGAGAGTCGGGCAACGTTGATTCTATACGATTTTAACACTATTGAATAGTATGTTACCAAGTGTGATTTTTCACTGTCTTGCAGGCATCTGAAGTAGAAACATTCCCGGACTTGCAGGCTGTTATTTTGGTTATGACTATTATGTTATCAAAATAACACAAGCACACAAACACCATACACAGTAGAACATAAAGGATACACCTTTATGAGAATTCGCTAATTAGAATAAAACGTGCAACACATGAAAGCGAAACCTCATACACGCTAAAAATCTCTTTCACTGGTCGAGATTAGACGTGAAAAGTATGTACTTGTACCACAAACTGTGAACACAATGGGAACAAAATGTTAGCTAAAAGTCGAGCAACGTTGATTCTATACGATTTTAACACTTTTGAATAGTATGTTATCAAGTGTGATTTTTCACTGTCTTGCACGCATCTGAAGTAGAAACATTCACGGACTTGCAGGCTGTTTATTTTGTTGTGATTATTTCCTTAACAAAATACCACAAGCACACAAACCTCATACACACTAGAACATAAAGGATACATCTTTATGACAATTATCCAATTACATAAAAATTTACAATACTTTAAAGCTTTATCTAGAGCGATAGTTATTTGAAATAAAGTCGTAAACAGGTAAGACGGTGTTTACTCGATAACTGTTGCCATATATATTTAATGGTAATAAAAACAGAAACAAAACGTATTGAGGTTGGACACTAAAAACACGTCCAGAAGATGTTACTGTTGACTCCATAACGAGCGCTAGCTTTACGTTTAGCCATGTCTTGGAGTTCGAATCCCTCTAGCGGGCACTGATATAAATCAATCGCATTTGCAGTTAGATGAATGTAAACTGAAAAGTCTGGAGCCATGCGCAGTTTCAATGTAGCACAAACTGTTGTTACATTTGTGTTGCTAAAAATCTCTTTTACTGGTCGAGATTAGACGTGAAAAGTATGTGCTCGTACCACAAATTGTGAACACAATGGGAACAAAATGTTACCTGAGAGTCGGGCAACGTTGATTCTATACGATTTTAACACTTTTGAATAGTATGTTATCAAGTGTGATTTTTGACTGTCTTGCAGGCATCTGAAGTAGAAACATTCACGGACTTACAGGCTGTTATTTTGGTTATGACTATTCCGTTATCAAAATAACACAAGCACACAAACACCATACACAGTAGAACATAAAGGATACACCTTTATGAGAATTCGCCAATTAGAATAAAACGTGCAACACATGAAAGCGAAACCTCATACACGCTAAAAATCTCTTTTACTGGTCGAGATTAGACGTGAAAAGTATGTACTTGTACCACAAACTGTGAACACAATGGGAACAAAATGTTAGCTAAAAGTCGAGCAACGTTGATTCTATACGATTTTTACACTTTTGAATAGTATGTTATCAAGTGTGATTTTTCACTGTCTTGCAGGCATCTGAAGTAGAAACATTCACGGACTTGCAGGCTGTTTATTTTGTTGTGATTATTTCCTTATCAAAATACCACAAGCACACAAACCTCATACACACTAGAACATAAAGGATACATCTTTATAAAAATTATCCAATTAGATAAAAATTTACAATACTTTAAAGCTTTATCTAGAGCAATAGTTATTGGAAATAAAGATGTTAACAGGTAAGACGGTGTTTACTCGATAACTGTTGCCATCAAACTATATCAAATATGATTCCATTATAAATACAATGGTAATACAAAAACCAAAAGGCGCATGAGGTTGGACAATAAAAGCACATCCAGAAGATGTTACTGTTGACTCCATAATGAGCGCTAGCTTTATGTTTAGCCATGTCTTAGAGTTCGATTCCCTATAGCGAACACTGATATAAATCACTCGATTTTGCAGTTAGATGAATGTAAACTGAAAAGTCTGGAGCCATGCGCAGTTTCAATGTAGCACAAACTGTTGTTACATTTGTGTTGTTAAAAATCTCTTTTACTGGTCGAGATTAGACGTGAAAAGTATGTACTTGTACCACAAACTGTGAACACAATGGGAACAAAATGTTAGCTAAAAGTCGAGCAATGTTAATTCTATACGATTTTAACACTTTTGAATAGTATGTTATCAAGTGTGATTTTTCACTGTCTTGCAGGCATCTGAAGTAGAAACATTCACGGACTTGCAGGCTGTTTATTTTGTTGTAATTATTTCCTTATCAAAATACCACAAGCACACAAACCTCATACACACTAGAACATAAAGGATACATCTTTATGACAATTATCCAATTAGATAAATGCGCAACACTTTAAAGCTTTATCTAGAGCGATAGTTATTTGAAATAAAGTCGTAAACAGGTAAGACGGTGTTTACTCGATAACTGTTGCCATATATATTTAATGGTAATAAAAACAGAAACAAAAGGTATTGAGGTTGGACACTAAAAACACGTCCAGAAGATGTTACTGTTGACTCCATAACGAGCGCTAGCTTTATGTTTAGCCATGTCTTGGAGTTCGAATCCCTCTAGCGGACACTGATATAAATCAATCGCTTTTGCAGTTAGATGAATGTAAACTGAAAAGTCTGGAGCCATGCGCAGTTTCAATGTAGCACAAACTGTTGTTACATTTGTGTTGCTAAAAATCTCTTTTACTGGTCGAGATTAGACGTGAAAAGTATGTACTTGTACCACAAATTGTGAACACAATGGGAACAAAATGTTAGCTGAGAGTCGGGCAACGTTGATTCTATACGATTTTAACACTTTTGAATAGTATGTTACCAAGTGTGATTTTTCACTGTCTTGCAGGCATCTGAAGTAGAAACATTCACGGACTTGCAGGCTGTTATTTTGGTTATGACTATTATGTTATCAAAATAACACAAGCACACAAACACCATACACAGTAGAACATAAAGGATACACCTTTATGAGAATTCGCTAATTAGAATAAAACGTGCAACACATGAAAGCGAAACCTCATACACGCTAAAAATCTCTTTCACTGGTCGAGATTAGACGTGAAAAGTATGTACTTGTACCACAAACTGTGAACACAATGGGAACAAAATGTTAGCTAAAAGTCGAGCAACGTTGATTCTATACGATTTTAACACTTTTGAATAGTATGTTATCAAGTGTGATTTTTCACTGTCTTGCACGCATCTGAAGTAGAAACATTCACGGACTTGCAGGCTGTTTATTTTGTTGTGATTATTTCCTTATCAAAATACCACAAGCACACAAACCTCATACACACTAGAACATAAAGGATACATCTTTATGACAATTATCCAATTAGATAAAAATTTACAATACTTTAAAGCTTTATCTAGAGCGATAGTTATTTGAAATAAAGTCGTAAACAGGTAAGACGGTGTTTACTCGATAACTGTTGCCATATATATTTAATGGTAATAAAAACAGAAACAAAAGGTATTGAGGTTGGACACTAAAACACGTCCAGAAGATGTTACTGTTGACTCCATAACGAGCGCTAGCTTTACGTTTAGCCATGTCTTGGAGTTCGAATCCCTCTAGCGGGCACTGATATAAATCAATCGCGTTTGCAGTTAGATGAATGTAAACTCAAAAGTCTGGAGCCATGCGCAGTTTCAATGTAGCACAAACTGTTGTTACGTTTGTGTTGCTAAAATTCCTTTTACTGCTCGAGATTAAACGTGAAAAGTATATACTTGTACCACAAATTGTGAACACAATGGGAACAAAATGTTAGCTGAGAGTCGGGCAACGTTGATTCTATACGATTTTAACACTTTTGAATAGTATGTTATCAAGTGTGATTTTTCACTGTCTTGCAGGCATCTGAAGTAGAAACATTCCCGGACTTGCAGGCTGTTTATTTTGTTGTAATTATTTCCTTATCAAAATACCACAAGCACACAAACCTCATACACACTAGAACATAAAGGATACATCTTTATGACAATTATCCAATTAGATAAAAATGCGCAACACTTTAAAGCTTTATCTAGAGCGATAGTTATTTGAAATAAAGTCGTAAACAGGTAAGACGGTGTTTACTCGATAACTGTTGCCATATATATTTAATGGTAATAAAAACAGAAACAAAAGGTATTGAGGTTGGACACTAAAAACACGTCCAGAAGATGTTACTGTTGACTCCATAACGAGCGCTAGCTTTATGTTTAGCCATGTCTTGGAGTTCGAATCCCTCTAGCGGACACTGATATAAATCAATCGCTTTTGCAGTTAGATGAATGTAAACTGAAAAGTCTGGAGCCATGCGCAGTTTCAATGTAGCACAAACTGTTGTTACATTTGTGTTGCTAAAAATCTCTTTTACTGGTCGAGATTAGACGTGAAAAGTATGTACTTGTACCACAAATTGTGAACACAATGGGAACAAAATGTTAGCTGAGAGTCGGGCAACGTTGATTCTATACGATTTTAACACTTTTGAATAGTATGTTACCAAGTGTGATTTTTCACTGTCTTGCAGGCATCTGAAGTAGAAACATTCCCGGACTTGCAGGCTGTTATTTTGGTTATGACTATTATGTTATCAAAATAACACAAGCACACAAACACCATACACAGTAGAACATAAAGGATACACCTTTATGAGAATTCGCTAATTAGAATAAAACGTGCAACACATGAAAGCGAAACCTCATACACGCTAAAAATCTCTTTCACTGGTCGAGATTAGACGTGAAAAGTATGTACTTGTACCACAAACTGTGAACACAATGGGAACAAAATGTTAGCTAAAAGTCGAGCAACGTTGATTCTATACGATTTTAACACTTTTGAATAGTATGTTATCAAGTGTGATTTTTCACTGTCTTGCAGGCATCTGAAGTAGAAACATTCACGGACTTGCAGGCTGTTTATTTTGTTGTGATTATTTCCTTATCAAAATACCACAAGCACACAAACCTCATACACACTAGAACATAAAGGATACATCTTTATGACAATTATCCAATTAGATAAAAATTTACAATACTTTAAAGCTTTATCTAGAGCGATAGTTATTTGAAATAAAGTCGTAAACAGGTAAGACGGTGTTTACTCGATAACTGTTGCCATATATATTTAATGGTAATAAAAACAGAAACAAAAGGTATTGAGGTTGGACACTAAAACACGTCCAGAAGATGTTACTGTTGACTCCATAACGAGCGCTAGCTTTACGTTTAGCCATGTCTTGGAGTTCGAATCCCTCTAGCGGGCACTGATATAAATCAATCGCGTTTGCAGTTAGATGAATGTAAACTCAAAAGTCTGGAGCCATGCACAGTTTCAATGTAGCACAAACTGTTGTTACGTTTGTGTTGCTAAAATTCCTTTTACTGCTCGAGATTAAACGTGAAAAGTATATACTTGTACCACAAATTGTGAACACAATGGGAACAAAATGTTACCTGAGAGTCGGGCAACGTTGATTCTATACGATTTTAACACTTTTGAATAGTATGTTATCAAGTGTGATTTTTCACTGTCTTGCAGGCATCTGAAGTAGAAACATTCCCGGACTTGCAGGCTGTTTATTTTGTTGTGATTATTTCCTTATCTAAATACCAAAAGCACACAAACTTGATACACAGTAGAACATAAAGGATAAATCTTTATGAAAATTATCCAATTAGATAAAAATTTACAACACTTTAAAGTTTTATCTAGAGCGATAGTTATTTGAAATAAAGTCGTAAACACGTAAGACGGTGTTTACTCGATAACTGTTGCCATATATATTTAATGGTAATAAAAACAGAAACAAAAGGTATTGAGGTTGGACACTAAAAACACGTCCAGAAGATGTTACTGTTGACTCCATAACGAGCGCTAGCTTTACGTTTAGCCATGTCTTGGAGTTCGAATCCCTCTAGCGGACACTGATATAAATCAATCGCGTTTGCAGTTAGATGAATGTAAACTCAAAAGTCTGGAGCCATGCGCAGTTTCAATGTAGCACAAACTGTTGTTACATTTGTGTTGCTAAAACTCTCTTTTACTGGTCGAGATTAGACGTGAAAAGTATGTACTTGTACCACAAATTGTGAACACAATGGGAACAAAATGTTACCTGAGAGTCGGGCAACGTTGATTCTATACGATTTTAACACTTTTGAATAGTATGTTATCAAGTGTGATTTTTCACTGTCTTGCAGGCATCTGAAGTAGAAACATTCACGGACTTGCAGGCTGTTATTTTGGTTATGACTATTATGTTATCAAAATAACACAAGCACACAAACACCATACACAGTAGAACATAAAGGATACACCTTAATGAGAATTCGCCAATTAGAATAAAACGTGCAACACATGAAAGCGAAACCTCATACACGCTAAAAATCTCTTTCACTGGTCGAGATTAGACGTGAAAAGTATGTACTTGTACCACAAACTGTGAACACAATGGGAACAAAATGTTAGCTAAAAGTCGAGAACGTTGATTCTATACAATTTTAACACTTTTGAATAGTATGTTATCAAGTGTGATTTTTCACTGTCTTGCAGGCATCTGAAGTAGAAACATTCACGGACTTGCAGGCTGTTTATTTTGTTGTGATTATTTCCTTATCTAAATACCACAAGCACACAAACCTTATACACACTACAACATAAAGGATACATCTTTATAAAAATTATCAAATTAGATAAAAATTTACAATACTTTAAAGCTTTATCTAGAGCGATAGTTATTTGAAATAAAGATGTTAACAGGTAAGACGGTGTTTACTCGATAACTGTTGCCATCAAACTATATCAAATATGATTCCATTATAAATACAATGGTAATACAAAAACCAAAAGGCGCATGAGGTTGGACAATAAAAGCACGTCCAGAAGATGTTACTGTTGACTCCATAATGAGCGCTAGCTTTATGTTTAGCCATGTCTTAGAGTTCGAATCCCTATAGCGAACACTGATATAAATCACTCGATTTTGCAGTTAGATGAATTTAAACTGAAAAGTCTGGAGCCATGCGCAGTTTCAATGTAGCACAAACTGTTGTTACATTAGTGTTGCTAAAAATCTCTTTTACTGGTCGAGATTAGACGTGAAAAGTATGTACTTGTACCACAAACTGTGAACACAATGGGAACAAAATGTTAGCTAAAAGTCGAGCAATGTTAATTCTATACGATTTTAACGCTATTGAATAGTATGTTATCAAGTGTGATTTTTCACTGTCTTGCAGGCATCTGAAGTAGAAACATTCACGGACTTGCAGGCTGTTTATTTTGTTGTGATTATTTCCTTATCTAAATACCAAAAGCACACAAACTTGATACACAGTAGAACATAAAGGATAAATCTTTATGAAAATTATCCAATTAGATAAAAATTTACAACACTTTAAAGCTTTATCTAGAGCGATAGTTATTTGAAATAAAGTCGTAAACACGTAAGACGGTGTTTACTCGATAACTGTTGCCATATATATTTAATGGTAATAAAAACAGAAACAAAAGGTATTGAGGTTGGACACTAAAAACACGTCCAGAAGATGTTACTGTTGACTCCATAACGAGCGCTAGCTTTACGTTTAGCCATGTCTTGGAGTTCGAATCCCTCTAGCGGGCACTGATATAAATCAATCGCGTTTGCAGTTAGATGAATGTAAACTCAAAAGTCTGGAGCCATGCGCAGTTTCAATGTAGCACAAACTGTTGTTACATTTGTGTTGCTAAAACTCTCTTTTACTGGTCGAGATTAGACGTGAAAAGTATGTACTTGTACCACAAATTGTGAACACAATGGGAACAAAATGTTACCTGAGAGTCGGGCAACGTTGATTCTATACGATTTTAACACTTTTGAATAGTATGTTATCAAGTGTGATTTTTCACTGTCTTGCAGGCATCTGAAGTAGAAACATTCACGGACTTGCAGGCTGTTATTTTGGTTATGACTATTATGTTATCAAAATAACACAAGCACACAAACACCATACACAGTAGAACATAAAGGATACACCTTTATGAGAATTCGCCAATTAGAATAAAACGTGCAACACATGAAAGCGAAACCTCATACACGCTAAAATTCTCTTTCACTGGTCGAGATTAGACGTGAAAAGTATGTACTTGTACCACAAACTGTGAACACAATGGGAACAAAATGTTAGCTAAAAGTCGAGCAACGTTGATTCTATACAATTTTAACACTTTTGAATAGTATGTTATCAAGTGTGATTTTTCACTGTCTTGCAGGCATCTGAAGTAGAAACATTCACGGACTTGCAGGCTGTTTATTTTGTTGTGATTATTTCCTTATCTAAATACCACAAGCACACAAACCTTATACACACTACAACATAAAGGATACATCTTTATAAAAATTATCAAATTAGATAAAAATTTACAATACTTTAAAGCTTTATCTAGAGCGATAGTTATTTGAAATAAAGATGTTAACAGGTAAGACGGTGTTTACTCGATAACTGTTGCCATCAAACTATATCAAATATGATTCCATTATAAATACAATGGTAATACAAAAACCAAAAGGCGCATGAGGTTGGACAATAAAAGCACGTCCAGAAGATGTTACTGTTGACTCCATAATGAGCGCTAGCTTTATGTTTAGCCATGTCTTAGAGTTCGAATCCCTATAGCGAACACTGATATAAATCACTCGATTTTGCAGTTAGATGAATTTAAACTGAAAAGTCTGGAGCCATGCGCAGTTTCAATGTAGCACAAACTGTTGTTACATTTGTGTTGCTAAAAATCTCTTTTACTGGTCGAGATTAGACGTGAAAAGTATGTACTTGTACCACAAACTGTGAACACAATGGGAACCAAATGTTAGCTAAAAGTCGAGCAATGTTAATTCTATACGATTTTAACGCTATTGAATAGTATGTTATCAAGTGTGATTTTTCACTGTCTTGCAGGCATCTGAAGTAGAAACATTCACGGACTTGCAGGCTGTTTATTTTGTTGTGATTATTTCCTTATCTAAATACCAAAAGCACACAAACTTGATACACAGTAGAACATAAAGGATAAATCTTTATGAAAATTATCCAATTAGATAAAAATTTACAACACTTTAAAGCTTTATCTAGAGCGATAGTTATTTGAAATAAAGTCGTAAACACGTAAGACGGTGTTTACTCGATAACTGTTGCCATATATATTTAATGGTAATAAAAACAGAAACAAAAGGTATTGAGGTTGGACACTAAAAACACGTCCAGAAGATGTTACTGTTGACTCCATAACGAGCGCTAGCTTTACGTTTAGCCATGTCTTGGAGTTCGAATCCCTCTAGCGGACACTGATATAAATCAATCGCGTTTGCAGTTAGATGAATGTAAACTCAAAAGTCTGGAGCCATGCGCAGTTTCAATGTAGCACAAACTGTTGTTACATTTGTGTTGCTAAAACTCTCTTTTACTGGTCGAGATTAGACGTGAAAAGTATGTACTTGTACCACAAATTGTGAACACAATGGGAACAAAATGTTAGCTGAGAGTCGGGCAACGTTGATTCTATACGATTTTAACACTTTTGAATAGTATGTTATCAAGTGTGATTTTTCACTGTCTTGCAGGCATCTGAAGTAGAAACATTCCCGGACTTGCAGGCTGTTTATTTTGTTGTAATTATTTCCTTATCAAAATACCACAAGCACACAAACCTCATACACACTAGAACATAAAGGATACATCTTTATGACAATTATCCAATTAGATAAAAATGCGCAACACTTTAAAGCTTTATCTAGAGCGATAGTTATTTGAAATAAAGTCGTAAACACGTAAGACGGTGTTTACTCGATAACTGTTGCCATATATATTTAATGGTAATAAAAACAGAAACAAAAGGTATTGAGGTTGGACACTAAAAACACGTCCAGAAGATGTTACTGTTGACTCCATAACGAGCGCTAGCTTTATGTTTAGCCATGTCTTGGAGTTCGAATCCCTCTAGCGGACACTGATATAAATCAATCGCTTTTGCAGTTAGATGAATGTAAACTGAAAAGTCTGGAGCCAAGCGCAGTTTCAATGTAGCACAAACTGTTGTTACATTTGTGTTGCTAAAAATCTCTTTTACTGGTCGAGATTAGACGTGAAAAGTATGTACTTGTACCACAAATTGTGAACACAATGGGAACAAAATGTTACCTGAGAGTCGGGCAACGTTGATTCTATACGATTTTAACACTTTTGAATAGTATGTTATCAAGTGTGATTTTTCACTGTCTTGCAGGCATCTGAAGTAGAAACATTCACGGACTTGCAGGCTGTTTATTTTGTTGTGATTATTTCCTTATCTAAATACCAAAAGCACACAAACTTGATACACAGTAGAACATAAAGGATACATCTTTATGACAATTATCCAATTAGACTAAAATGCGCAACACTTTAAAGCTTTATCTAGAGCGATAGTTATTTGAAATAAAGTCGTAAACACGTAAGACGGTGTTTACTCGATAACTGTTGCCATATATATTTAATGGTAATAAAAACAGAAACAAAACGTATTGAGGTTGGACACTAAAAACACGTCCAGAAGATGTTACTGTTGACTCCATAACGAGCGCTAGCTTTACGTTTAGCCATGTCTTGGAGTTCGAATCCCTCTAGCGGACACTGATATAAATCAATCGCGTTTGCAGTTAGATGAATGTAAACTCAAAAGTCTGGAGCCATGCGCAGTTTCAATGTAGCACAAACTGTTGTTACATTTGTGTTGCTAAAAATCTCTTTTACTGGTCGAGATTAGACGTGAAAAGTATGTACTTGTACCACAAATTGTGAACACAATGGGAACAAAATGTTAGCTGAGAGTCGGGCAACGTTGATTCTATACGATTTTAACACTTTTGAATAGTATGTTACCAAGTGTGATTTTTCACTGTCTTGCAGGCATCTGAAGTAGAAACATTCACGGACTTGCAGGCTGTTATTTTGGTTATGACTATTATGTTATCAAAATAACACAAGCACACAAACACCATACACAGTAGAACATAAAGGATACACCTTTATGAGAATTCGCCAATTAGAATAAAACGTGCAACACATGAAAGCGAAACCTCATACACGCTAAAAATCTCTTTCACTGGTCGAGATTAGACGTGAAAAGTATGTACTTGTACCACAAACTGTGAACACAATGGGAACAAAATGTTAGCTAAAAGTCGAGCAACGTTGATTCTATACAATTTTAACACTTTTGAATAGTATGTTATCAAGTGTGATTTTTCACTGTCTTGCAGGCATCTGAAGTAGAAACATTCACGGACTTGCAGGCTGTTTATTTTGTTGTGATTATTTCCTTATCAAAATACCACAAGCACACAAACCTTATACACACTACAACATAAAGGATACATCTTTATAAAAATTATCAAATTAGATAAAAATTTACAGTACTTTAAAGCTTTATCTAGAGCGATAGTTATTTGAAATAAAGATGTTAACAGGTAAGACGGTGTTTACTCGATGACTGTTGCCATCAAACTATATCAAATATGATTCCATTATAAATACAATGGTAATACAAAAACCAAAAGGCGCATGAGGTTGGACAATAAAAGCACGTCCAGAAGATGTTACTGTTGACTCCATAATGAGCGCTAGCTTTATGTTTAGCCATGTCTTAGAGTTCGAATCCCTATAGCGAACACTGATATAAATCACTCGATTTTGCAGTTAGATGAATTTAAACTGAAAAGTCTGGAGCCATGCGCAGTTTCAATGTAGCACAAACTGTTGTTACATTAGTGTTGCTTAAAATCTCTTTTACTGGTCGAGATTAGACGTGAAAAGTATGTACTTGTACCACAAACTGTGAACACAATGGGAACAAAATGTTAGCTAAAAGTCGAGCAATGTTAATTCTATACGATTTTAACGCTAATGAATAGTATGTTATCAAGTGTGATTTTTCACTGTCTTGCAGGCATCTGAAGTAGAAACATTCACGGACTTGCAGGCTGTTTATTTTGTTGTAATTATTTCCTTATCAAAATACCACAAGCACACAAACCTCATACACACTGGAACATAAAGGATACATCTTTATGACAATTATCCAATTAGACTAAAATGCGCAACACTTTAAAGCTTTATCTAGAGCGATAGTTATTTGAAATAAAGTCGTAAACAGGTAAGACGGTGTTTACTCGATAACTGTTGCCATATATATTTAATGGTAATAAAAACAGAAACAAAAGGTATTGAGGTTGGACACTAAAAACACGTCCAGAAGATGTTACTGTTGACTCCATAACGAGCGCTAGCTTTACGTTTAGCCATGTCTTGGAGTTCGAATCCCTCTAGCGGGCACTGATATAAATCAATCGCGTTTGCAGTTAGATGAATGTAAACTCAAAAGTCTGGAGCCATGCGCAGTTTCAATGTAGCACAAACTGTTGTTACGTTTGTGTTGCTAAAAATCTCTTTTACTGGTCGAGATTAGACGTGAAAAGTATGTACTTGTACCACAAATTGTGAACACAATGGGAACAAAATGTTAGCTAAAAGTCGAGCAATGTTAATTCTATACGATTTTAACACTTTTGAATAGTATGTTATCAAGTGTGATTTTTCACTGTCTTGCAGGCATCTGAAGTAGAAACATTCACGGACTTGCAGGCTGTTATTTTGGTTATGACTATTATGTTATCAAAATAACACAAGCACACAAACACCATACACAGTAGAACATAAAGGATACACCTTTATGAGAATTCGCTAATTAGAATAAAACGTGCAACACATGAAAGCGAAACCTCATACACGCTAAAAATCTCTTTCACTGGTCGAGATTAGACGTGAAAAGTATGTACTTGTACCACAAACTGTGAACACAATGGGAACAAAATGTTAGCTAAAAGTCGAGCAACGTTGATTCTATACGATTTTAACACTTTTGAATAGTATGTTATCAAGTGTGATTTTTCACTGTCTTGCACGCATCTGAAGTAGAAACATTCACGGACTTGCAGGCTGTTTATTTTGTTGTGATTATTTCCTTATCAAAATACCACAAGCACACAAACCTCATACACACTAGAACATAAAGGATACATCTTTATGACAATTATCCAATTAGATAAAAATTTACAATACTTTAAAGCTTTATCTAGAGCGATAGTTATTTGAAATAAAGTCGTAAACAGGTAAGACGGTGTTTACTCGATAACTGTTGCCATATATATTTAATGGTAATAAAAACAGAAACAAAAGGTATTGAGGTTGGACACTAAAACACGTCCAGAAGATGTTACTGTTGACTCCATAACGAGCGCTAGCTTTACGTTTAGCCATGTCTTGGAGTTCGAATCCCTCTAGCGGGCACTGATATAAATCAATCGCGTTTGCAGTTAGATGAATGTAAACTCAAAAGTCTGGAGCCATGCGCAGTTTCAATGTAGCACAAACTGTTGTTACGTTTGTGTTGCTAAAATTCCTTTTACTGCTCGAGATTAAACGTGAAAAGTATATACTTGTACCACAAATTGTGAACACAATGGGAACAAAATGTTAGCTGAGAGTCGGGCAACGTTGATTCTATACGATTTTAACACTTTTGAATAGTATGTTATCAAGTGTGATTTTTCACTGTCTTGCAGGCATCTGAAGTAGAAACATTCACGGACTTGCAGGCTGTTTATTTTGTTGTAATTATTTCCTTATCAAAATACCACAAGCACACAAACCTCATACACACTAGAACATAAAGGATACATCTTTATGACAATTATCCAATTAGATAAAAATGCGCAACACTTTAAAGCTTTATCTAGAGCGATAGTTATTTGAAATAAAGTCGTAAACAGGTAAGACGGTGTTTACTCGATAACTGTTGCCATATATATTTAATGGTAATAAAAACAGAAACAAAAGGTATTGAGGTTGGACACTAAAAACACGTCCAGAAGATGTTACTGTTGACTCCATAACGAGCGCTAGCTTTATGTTTAGCCATGTCTTGGAGTTCGAATCCCTCTAGCGGACACTGATATAAATCAATCGCTTTTGCAGTTAGATGAATGTAAACTGAAAAGTCTGGAGCCATGCGCAGTTTCAATGTAGCACAAACTGTTGTTACATTTGTGTTGCTAAAAATCTCTTTTACTGGTCGAGATTAGACGTGAAAAGTATGTACTTGTACCACAAATTGTGAACACAATGGGAACAAAATGTTAGCTGAGAGTCGGGCAACGTTGATTCTATACGATTTTAACACTTTTGAATAGTATGTTACCAAGTGTGATTTTTCACTGTCTTGCAGGCATCTGAAGTAGAAACATTCCCGGACTTGCAGGCTGTTATTTTGGTTATGACTATTATGTTATCAAAATAACACAAGCACACAAACACCATACACAGTAGAACATAAAGGATACACCTTTATGAGAATTCGCTAATTAGAATAAAACGTGCAACACATGAAAGCGAAACCTCATACACGCTAAAAATCTCTTTCACTGGTCGAGATTAGACGTGAAAAGTATGTACTTGTACCACAAACTGTGAACACAATGGGAACAAAATGTTAGCTAAAAGTCGAGCAACGTTGATTCTATACGATTTTAACACTTTTGAATAGTATGTTATCAAGTGTGATTTTTCACTGTCTTGCAGGCATCTGAAGTAGAAACATTCACGGACTTGCAGGCTGTTTATTTTGTTGTGATTATTTCCTTATCAAAATACCACAAGCACACAAACCTCATACACACTAGAACATAAAGGATACATCTTTATGACAATTATCCAATTAGATAAAAATTTACAATACTTTAAAGCTTTATCTAGAGCGATAGTTATTTGAAATAAAGTCGTAAACAGGTAAGACGGTGTTTACTCGATAACTGTTGCCATATATATTTAATGGTAATAAAAACAGAAACAAAAGGTATTGAGGTTGGACACTAAAACACGTCCAGAAGATGTTACTGTTGACTCCATAACGAGCGCTAGCTTTACGTTTAGCCATGTCTTGGAGTTCGAATCCCTCTAGCGGGCACTGATATAAATCAATCGCGTTTGCAGTTAGATGAATGTAAACTCAAAAGTCTGGAGCCATGCACAGTTTCAATGTAGCACAAACTGTTGTTACGTTTGTGTTGCTAAAATTCCTTTTACTGCTCGAGATTAAACGTGAAAAGTATATACTTGTACCACAAATTGTGAACACAATGGGAACAAAATGTTACCTGAGAGTCGGGCAACGTTGATTCTATACGATTTTAACACTTTTGAATAGTATGTTATCAAGTGTGATTTTTCACTGTCTTGCAGGCATCTGAAGTAGAAACATTCCCGGACTTGCAGGCTGTTTATTTTGTTGTGATTATTTCCTTATCTAAATACCAAAAGCACACAAACTTGATACACAGTAGAACATAAAGGATAAATCTTTATGAAAATTATCCAATTAGATAAAAATTTACAACACTTTAAAGTTTTATCTAGAGCGATAGTTATTTGAAATAAAGTCGTAAACACGTAAGACGGTGTTTACTCGATAACTGTTGCCATATATATTTAATGGTAATAAAAACAGAAACAAAAGGTATTGAGGTTGGACACTAAAAACACGTCCAGAAGATGTTACTGTTGACTCCATAACGAGCGCTAGCTTTACGTTTAGCCATGTCTTGGAGTTCGAATCCCTCTAGCGGACACTGATATAAATCAATCGCGTTTGCAGTTAGATGAATGTAAACTCAAAAGTCTGGAGCCATGCGCAGTTTCAATGTAGCACAAACTGTTGTTACATTTGTGTTGCTAAAACTCTCTTTTACTGGTCGAGATTAGACGTGAAAAGTATGTACTTGTACCACAAATTGTGAACACAATGGGAACAAAATGTTACCTGAGAGTCGGGCAACGTTGATTCTATACGATTTTAACACTTTTGAATAGTATGTTATCAAGTGTGATTTTTCACTGTCTTGCAGGCATCTGAAGTAGAAACATTCACGGACTTGCAGGCTGTTATTTTGGTTATGACTATTATGTTATCAAAATAACACAAGCACACAAACACCATACACAGTAGAACATAAAGGATACACCTTAATGAGAATTCGCCAATTAGAATAAAACGTGCAACACATGAAAGCGAAACCTCATACACGCTAAAAATCTCTTTCACTGGTCGAGATTAGACGTGAAAAGTATGTACTTGTACCACAAACTGTGAACACAATGGGAACAAAATGTTAGCTAAAAGTCGAGAACGTTGATTCTATACAATTTTAACACTTTTGAATAGTATGTTATCAAGTGTGATTTTTCACTGTCTTGCAGGCATCTGAAGTAGAAACATTCACGGACTTGCAGGCTGTTTATTTTGTTGTGATTATTTCCTTATCTAAATACCACAAGCACACAAACCTTATACACACTACAACATAAAGGATACATCTTTATAAAAATTATCAAATTAGATAAAAATTTACAATACTTTAAAGCTTTATCTAGAGCGATAGTTATTTGAAATAAAGATGTTAACAGGTAAGACGGTGTTTACTCGATAACTGTTGCCATCAAACTATATCAAATATGATTCCATTATAAATACAATGGTAATACAAAAACCAAAAGGCGCATGAGGTTGGACAATAAAAGCACGTCCAGAAGATGTTACTGTTGACTCCATAATGAGCGCTAGCTTTATGTTTAGCCATGTCTTAGAGTTCGAATCCCTATAGCGAACACTGATATAAATCACTCGATTTTGCAGTTAGATGAATTTAAACTGAAAAGTCTGGAGCCATGCGCAGTTTCAATGTAGCACAAACTGTTGTTACATTAGTGTTGCTAAAAATCTCTTTTACTGGTCGAGATTAGACGTGAAAAGTATGTACTTGTACCACAAACTGTGAACACAATGGGAACAAAATGTTAGCTAAAAGTCGAGCAATGTTAATTCTATACGATTTTAACGCTATTGAATAGTATGTTATCAAGTGTGATTTTTCACTGTCTTGCAGGCATCTGAAGTAGAAACATTCACGGACTTGCAGGCTGTTTATTTTGTTGTGATTATTTCCTTATCTAAATACCAAAAGCACACAAACTTGATACACAGTAGAACATAAAGGATAAATCTTTATGAAAATTATCCAATTAGATAAAAATTTACAACACTTTAAAGCTTTATCTAGAGCGATAGTTATTTGAAATAAAGTCGTAAACACGTAAGACGGTGTTTACTCGATAACTGTTGCCATATATATTTAATGGTAATAAAAACAGAAACAAAAGGTATTGAGGTTGGACACTAAAAACACGTCCAGAAGATGTTACTGTTGACTCCATAACGAGCGCTAGCTTTACGTTTAGCCATGTCTTGGAGTTCGAATCCCTCTAGCGGGCACTGATATAAATCAATCGCGTTTGCAGTTAGATGAATGTAAACTCAAAAGTCTGGAGCCATGCGCAGTTTCAATGTAGCACAAACTGTTGTTACATTTGTGTTGCTAAAACTCTCTTTTACTGGTCGAGATTAGACGTGAAAAGTATGTACTTGTACCACAAATTGTGAACACAATGGGAACAAAATGTTACCTGAGAGTCGGGCAACGTTGATTCTATACGATTTTAACACTTTTGAATAGTATGTTATCAAGTGTGATTTTTCACTGTCTTGCAGGCATCTGAAGTAGAAACATTCACGGACTTGCAGGCTGTTATTTTGGTTATGACTATTATGTTATCAAAATAACACAAGCACACAAACACCATACACAGTAGAACATAAAGGATACACCTTTATGAGAATTCGCCAATTAGAATAAAACGTGCAACACATGAAAGCGAAACCTCATACACGCTAAAATTCTCTTTCACTGGTCGAGATTAGACGTGAAAAGTATGTACTTGTACCACAAACTGTGAACACAATGGGAACAAAATGTTAGCTAAAAGTCGAGCAACGTTGATTCTATACAATTTTAACACTTTTGAATAGTATGTTATCAAGTGTGATTTTTCACTGTCTTGCAGGCATCTGAAGTAGAAACATTCACGGACTTGCAGGCTGTTTATTTTGTTGTGATTATTTCCTTATCTAAATACCACAAGCACACAAACCTTATACACACTACAACATAAAGGATACATCTTTATAAAAATTATCAAATTAGATAAAAATTTACAATACTTTAAAGCTTTATCTAGAGCGATAGTTATTTGAAATAAAGATGTTAACAGGTAAGACGGTGTTTACTCGATAACTGTTGCCATCAAACTATATCAAATATGATTCCATTATAAATACAATGGTAATACAAAAACCAAAAGGCGCATGAGGTTGGACAATAAAAGCACGTCCAGAAGATGTTACTGTTGACTCCATAATGAGCGCTAGCTTTATGTTTAGCCATGTCTTAGAGTTCGAATCCCTATAGCGAACACTGATATAAATCACTCGATTTTGCAGTTAGATGAATTTAAACTGAAAAGTCTGGAGCCATGCGCAGTTTCAATGTAGCACAAACTGTTGTTACATTTGTGTTGCTAAAAATCTCTTTTACTGGTCGAGATTAGACGTGAAAAGTATGTACTTGTACCACAAACTGTGAACACAATGGGAACCAAATGTTAGCTAAAAGTCGAGCAATGTTAATTCTATACGATTTTAACGCTATTGAATAGTATGTTATCAAGTGTGATTTTTCACTGTCTTGCAGGCATCTGAAGTAGAAACATTCACGGACTTGCAGGCTGTTTATTTTGTTGTGATTATTTCCTTATCTAAATACCAAAAGCACACAAACTTGATACACAGTAGAACATAAAGGATAAATCTTTATGAAAATTATCCAATTAGATAAAAATTTACAACACTTTAAAGCTTTATCTAGAGCGATAGTTATTTGAAATAAAGTCGTAAACACGTAAGACGGTGTTTACTCGATAACTGTTGCCATATATATTTAATGGTAATAAAAACAGAAACAAAAGGTATTGAGGTTGGACACTAAAAACACGTCCAGAAGATGTTACTGTTGACTCCATAACGAGCGCTAGCTTTACGTTTAGCCATGTCTTGGAGTTCGAATCCCTCTAGCGGACACTGATATAAATCAATCGCGTTTGCAGTTAGATGAATGTAAACTCAAAAGTCTGGAGCCATGCGCAGTTTCAATGTAGCACAAACTGTTGTTACATTTGTGTTGCTAAAACTCTCTTTTACTGGTCGAGATTAGACGTGAAAAGTATGTACTTGTACCACAAATTGTGAACACAATGGGAACAAAATGTTAGCTGAGAGTCGGGCAACGTTGATTCTATACGATTTTAACACTTTTGAATAGTATGTTATCAAGTGTGATTTTTCACTGTCTTGCAGGCATCTGAAGTAGAAACATTCCCGGACTTGCAGGCTGTTTATTTTGTTGTAATTATTTCCTTATCAAAATACCACAAGCACACAAACCTCATACACACTAGAACATAAAGGATACATCTTTATGACAATTATCCAATTAGATAAAAATGCGCAACACTTTAAAGCTTTATCTAGAGCGATAGTTATTTGAAATAAAGTCGTAAACACGTAAGACGGTGTTTACTCGATAACTGTTGCCATATATATTTAATGGTAATAAAAACAGAAACAAAAGGTATTGAGGTTGGACACTAAAAACACGTCCAGAAGATGTTACTGTTGACTCCATAACGAGCGCTAGCTTTATGTTTAGCCATGTCTTGGAGTTCGAATCCCTCTAGCGGACACTGATATAAATCAATCGCTTTTGCAGTTAGATGAATGTAAACTGAAAAGTCTGGAGCCAAGCGCAGTTTCAATGTAGCACAAACTGTTGTTACATTTGTGTTGCTAAAAATCTCTTTTACTGGTCGAGATTAGACGTGAAAAGTATGTACTTGTACCACAAATTGTGAACACAATGGGAACAAAATGTTACCTGAGAGTCGGGCAACGTTGATTCTATACGATTTTAACACTTTTGAATAGTATGTTATCAAGTGTGATTTTTCACTGTCTTGCAGGCATCTGAAGTAGAAACATTCACGGACTTGCAGGCTGTTTATTTTGTTGTGATTATTTCCTTATCTAAATACCAAAAGCACACAAACTTGATACACAGTAGAACATAAAGGATACATCTTTATGACAATTATCCAATTAGACTAAAATGCGCAACACTTTAAAGCTTTATCTAGAGCGATAGTTATTTGAAATAAAGTCGTAAACACGTAAGACGGTGTTTACTCGATAACTGTTGCCATATATATTTAATGGTAATAAAAACAGAAACAAAACGTATTGAGGTTGGACACTAAAAACACGTCCAGAAGATGTTACTGTTGACTCCATAACGAGCGCTAGCTTTACGTTTAGCCATGTCTTGGAGTTCGAATCCCTCTAGCGGACACTGATATAAATCAATCGCGTTTGCAGTTAGATGAATGTAAACTCAAAAGTCTGGAGCCATGCGCAGTTTCAATGTAGCACAAACTGTTGTTACATTTGTGTTGCTAAAAATCTCTTTTACTGGTCGAGATTAGACGTGAAAAGTATGTACTTGTACCACAAATTGTGAACACAATGGGAACAAAATGTTAGCTGAGAGTCGGGCAACGTTGATTCTATACGATTTTAACACTTTTGAATAGTATGTTACCAAGTGTGATTTTTCACTGTCTTGCAGGCATCTGAAGTAGAAACATTCACGGACTTGCAGGCTGTTATTTTGGTTATGACTATTATGTTATCAAAATAACACAAGCACACAAACACCATACACAGTAGAACATAAAGGATACACCTTTATGAGAATTCGCCAATTAGAATAAAACGTGCAACACATGAAAGCGAAACCTCATACACGCTAAAAATCTCTTTCACTGGTCGAGATTAGACGTGAAAAGTATGTACTTGTACCACAAACTGTGAACACAATGGGAACAAAATGTTAGCTAAAAGTCGAGCAACGTTGATTCTATACAATTTTAACACTTTTGAATAGTATGTTATCAAGTGTGATTTTTCACTGTCTTGCAGGCATCTGAAGTAGAAACATTCACGGACTTGCAGGCTGTTTATTTTGTTGTGATTATTTCCTTATCAAAATACCACAAGCACACAAACCTTATACACACTACAACATAAAGGATACATCTTTATAAAAATTATCAAATTAGATAAAAATTTACAGTACTTTAAAGCTTTATCTAGAGCGATAGTTATTTGAAATAAAGATGTTAACAGGTAAGACGGTGTTTACTCGATGACTGTTGCCATCAAACTATATCAAATATGATTCCATTATAAATACAATGGTAATACAAAAACCAAAAGGCGCATGAGGTTGGACAATAAAAGCACGTCCAGAAGATGTTACTGTTGACTCCATAATGAGCGCTAGCTTTATGTTTAGCCATGTCTTAGAGTTCGAATCCCTATAGCGAACACTGATATAAATCACTCGATTTTGCAGTTAGATGAATTTAAACTGAAAAGTCTGGAGCCATGCGCAGTTTCAATGTAGCACAAACTGTTGTTACATTAGTGTTGCTTAAAATCTCTTTTACTGGTCGAGATTAGACGTGAAAAGTATGTACTTGTACCACAAACTGTGAACACAATGGGAACAAAATGTTAGCTAAAAGTCGAGCAATGTTAATTCTATACGATTTTAACGCTAATGAATAGTATGTTATCAAGTGTGATTTTTCACTGTCTTGCAGGCATCTGAAGTAGAAACATTCACGGACTTGCAGGCTGTTTATTTTGTTGTAATTATTTCCTTATCAAAATACCACAAGCACACAAACCTCATACACACTGGAACATAAAGGATACATCTTTATGACAATTATCCAATTAGACTAAAATGCGCAACACTTTAAAGCTTTATCTAGAGCGATAGTTATTTGAAATAAAGTCGTAAACAGGTAAGACGGTGTTTACTCGATAACTGTTGCCATATATATTTAATGGTAATAAAAACAGAAACAAAAGGTATTGAGGTTGGACACTAAAAACACGTCCAGAAGATGTTACTGTTGACTCCATAACGAGCGCTAGCTTTACGTTTAGCCATGTCTTGGAGTTCGAATCCCTCTAGCGGGCACTGATATAAATCAATCGCGTTTGCAGTTAGATGAATGTAAACTCAAAAGTCTGGAGCCATGCGCAGTTTCAATGTAGCACAAACTGTTGTTACGTTTGTGTTGCTAAAAATCTCTTTTACTGGTCGAGATTAGACGTGAAAAGTATGTACTTGTACCACAAATTGTGAACACAATGGGAACAAAATGTTAGCTAAAAGTCGAGCAATGTTAATTCTATACGATTTTAACACTTTTGAATAGTATGTTATCAAGTGTGATTTTTCACTGTCTTGCAGGCATCTGAAGTAGAAACATTCACGGACTTGCAGGCTGTTTATTTTGTTGTAATTATTTCCTTATCAAAATACCACAAGCACACAAACCTCATACACACTAGAACATAAAGGATACATCTTTATGACAATTATCCAATTAGACTAAAATGCGCAACACTTTAAAGCTTTATCTAGAGCGATAGTTATTTGAAATAAAGTCGTAAACAGGTAAGACGGTGTTTACTCGATAACTGTTGCCATATATATTTAATGGTAATAAAAACAGAAACAAAAGGTATTGAGGTTGGACACTAAAAACACGTCCAGAAGATGTTACTGTTGACTCCATAACGAGCGCTAGCTTTACGTTTAGCCATGTCTTGGAGTTCGAATCCCTCTAGCGGGCACTGATATAAATCAATCGCGTTTGCAGTTAGATGAATGTAAACTCAAAAGTCTGGAGCCATGCGCAGTTTCAATATAGCACAAACTGTTGTTACGTTTGTGTTGCTAAAAATCTCTTTTACTGGTCGAGATTAGACGTGAAAAGTATGTACTTGTACCACAAATTGTGAACACAATGGGAACAAAATGTTAGCTGAGAGTCGGGCAACGTTGATTCGATACGATTTTAACACTTTTGAATAGTATGTTATCAAGTGTGATTTTTCACTGTCTTGCAGGCATCTGAAGTAGAAACATTCACGGACTTACATGCTGTTTATTTTGTTGTGATTATTTCCTTATCTAAATACCACAAGCACACAAACTTGATACACAGTAGAACATAAAGGATAAATCTTTATGAAAATTATCCAATTAGATAAGAATTTACAACACTTTAAAGCTTTATCTAGAGCGATAGTTATTTGAAATAAAGTCGTAAACACGTAAGACGGTGTTTACTCGATAACTGTTGCCATATATATTTAATGGTAATAAAAACAGAAACAAAAGGTATTGAGGTTGGACACTAAAAACACGTCCAGAAGATGTTACTGTTGACTCCATAACGAGCGCTAGCTTTACGTTTAGCCATGTCTTGGAGATCGAATCCCTCTAGCGGACACTGATATAAATCAATCGCGTTTGCAGTTAGATGAATGTAAACTCAAAAGTCTGGAGCCATGCGCAGTTTCCATGTAGCACAAACTGTTGTTACATTTGTGTTGCTAAAACTCTCTTTTACTGGTCGAGATTAGACGTGAAAAGTATGTACTTGTACCACAAATTGTGAACACAATGGGAACAAAATGTTAGCTGAGGGTCGGGCAACGTTGATTCTATACGATTTTAACACTTTTGAATAGTATGTTAGCAAGTGTGATTTTTCACTGTCTTGCAGGCATCTGAAGTAGAAACATTCACGGACTTGCAGGCTGTTATTTTGGTTATGACTATTATGTTATCAAAATAACACAAGCACACAAACACCATACACAGTAGAACATAAAGGATACAGCTTTATGAGAATTCGCCAATTAGAATAAAACGTGCAACACATGAAAGCGAAACCTCATACACGCTAAAAAATCTCTTTCACTGGTCGAGATTAGACGTGAAAAGTATGTACTTGTACCACAAATTGTGAACACAATGGGAACAAAATGTTAGCTGAGAGTCGGGCAACGTTGATTCTATACGATTTTAACACTTTTGAATAGTATGTTATCAAGTGTGATTTTTCACTGTCTTGCAGGCATCTGAAGTAGAAACATTCACGGACTTACATGCTGTTTATTTTGTTGTGATTATTTCCTTATCTAAATACCACAAGCACACAAACTTGATACACAGTAGAACATAAAGGATACATCTTTATGACAATTATCCAATTAGACTAAAATGCGCAACACTTTAAAGCTTTATCTAGAGCGATAGTTATTTGAAATAAAGTCGTAAACAGGTAAGACGGTGTTTACTCGATAACTGTTGCCATATATATTTAATGGTAATAAAAACGGAAACAAAAGGTATTGAGGTTGGACACTAAAAACACGTCCAGAAGATGTTACTGTTGACTCCATAACGAGCGCTAGCTTAAGGATTAGCCATGTCTTGGAGTTTGAATCCCTATAGCGAACACTGATATAAATCACTCGATTTTGTAGTTAGATGAATGTAAACTGAAAAGTCTGGAGCCATGCGCAGTTTCAATGTAGCACAAACTGTTGTTACATTTGTGTTGCTAAAAATCTCTTTTACTGGTCGAGATTAGACGATGAAAAGTATGTACTTGTACCACAAACTGTGAACACAATGGGAACAAAATGTTAGCTAAAAGTCGAGCAATGTTAATTCTATACGATTTTAACACTTTTGAATAGTATGTTATCAAGTGTGATTTCTACTGTCTTGCAGGCATCTGAAGTAGAAACATTCACGGACTTGCAGGCTGTTTATTTTGTTGTGATTATTTCCTTATCAAAATACCACAAGCACACAAACTTGATACACAGAAGAACATAAAGGATACATCTTTATGAAAATTATCCAATTAGATAAAAATTTACAACACTTTAAAGCTTTATCTAGAGCAATAGTTATTTGAAATAAAGATGTTAACAGGTAAGACGGTGTTTACTCGATAACTGTTGCCATCAAACTATATCAAATATAATTCCATTATAAATACAATGGTGGTACAAAAACCAAAAGGCGCATGAGGTTGGACAATAAAAGCACGTCCAGAAGATGTTACTGTTGACTCCATAATGAGCGCTAGCTTTATGTTTAGCCATGTCTAAGAGTTCGAATCCCTATAGCGAACACTGGTATAAATCACTCGATTTTGCAGTTAGATGAATGTAAACTCAAAAGTCTGGAGCCATGCGCAGTTTCAATGTAGCACAAACTGTTGTTACATTTGTGTTGCTAAAAATCTCTTTTACTGGTCGAGATTAGACGTGAAAAGTATGTACTTGTACCACAAACTGTGAACACAATGGGAACAAAATGTTAGCTAAAAGTCGAGCAATGTTAATTCTATACGATTTTAACACTTTTGAATAGTATGTTATCAAGTGTGATTTTTCACTGTCTTGCAGGCATCTGAAGTAGAAACATTCACGGACTTGCAGGCTGTTTATTTTGTTGAAATTATTTCCTTATCAAAATACCACAAGCACACAAACCTCATACACACTAGAACATAAAGGATACATCTTTATGACAATTATCCAATTAGATAAAAATGCACAACACTTTAAAGCTTTATCTAGAGCGATAGTTATTTGAAATAAAGTCGTAAACAGGTAAGACGGTGTTTACTCGATAACTGTTGCCATATATATTTAATGGTAATAAAAACAGAAACAAAAGGTATTGAGGTTGGACACTAAAAACACGTCCAGAAGATGTTACTGTTGACTCCATAACGAGCGCTAGCTTTATGTTTAGCCATGTCTTGGGGTTCGAATCCCTCTAGCGGACACTGATATAAATCAATCGCTTTTGTAGTTAGATGAATGTAAACTCAAAAGTCTGGAGCCATGCGCAGTTTCAATGTAGCACAAATTGTTGTTACATTTGTGTTGCTAAAACTCTCTTTTACTGGTCGAGATAAGACGTGAAAAGTATGTACTTGTACCACAAATTGTGAACACAATGGGAACAAAATGTTAGCTGGGAGTCGGGCAACGTTGATTCTATACGATTTTAACACTTTTGAATAGTATGTTATCAAGTGTGATTTTTCACTGTCTTGCAGGCATCTGAAGTAGAAACATTCACGGACTTCCAGGCTGTTTATTTTGTTGTAATTTTTTTCCTTATCTAAATACCACAAGCACACAAACCTCATACACAGTAGAACATAAAGGATACATCTTTATAAAAATTATCAAATTACATAAAAAATTTCAACACTTTAAAGCTTTATCTAGAGCGATAGTTATTTGAAATAAAGATGTTAACAGGTAAGACGGTGTTTACTCGATAACTGTTACCATCAAACTATATCAAATATGATTCCATTATAAATACATTGGTAATACAAAAACCAAAAAGCGCACGAGGTTAGACAATAAAAGCACGTCCAGAAGATGTTACTGTTGACTCCATAATGAGCGCTAGCTTTATGTTTAGCCATGTCTTAGAGTTCGAATCCCTATAGCGAACACTGGTATAAATCACTCGATTTTGTAGTTAGATGAATGTAAACTGAAAAGTCTGGAGCCATGCGCAGTTTCAATGTAGTACAAACTGTTGTTACATTTGTGTTGCTAAAAATCTCTTTTACTGGTCGAGATTAGACGATGAAAAGTATGTACTTGTACCACAAACTGTGAACACAATGGGAACAAAATGTTAGCTAAAAGTCGAGCAATGTTAATTCTATACGATTTTAACACTTTTGAATAGTATGTTATCAAGTGTGATTTTTCACTGTCTTGCACGCATCTGAAGTAGAAACATTCACGGACTTGCAGGCTGTTTATTTTGTTGTGATTATTTCCTTATCAAAATACCACAAGCACACAAACATCATACACAGTAGAACATAAAGGATACATCTTTATAAAAATTATCCAATTAGATAAAAATTTACAACACTTTAAAGCTTTTTCTAGAGCGATAGTTATTTGAAATAAAGATGTTAACAGGTAAGACGGTGTTTACTCGATAACTGTTGCCATCAAACTATATCAAATATGATTCCATTATAAATACAATGGTAATACAAAAACCAAAAGGTGCATGAGGTTGGACAATAAAAGCACGTCCAGAAGATGTTACTGTTGACTCCATAACGAGCGCTAGCTTTATGTTTAGCCATGTCTTGGGGTTCGAATCCCTCTAGCAGACACTGATATAAATCAATCGCTTTTGTAGTTAGATGAATGTAAACTGAAAAGTCTGGAGCCATGCGCAGTTTCAATGTAGCACAAATTGTTGTTACATTTGTGTTGCTAAAAATCTCTTTTACTGGTCGAGATTAGACGTGAAAAGTATGTACTTGTACCACAAATTGTGAACACTATAGGAACAAAATGTTAGCTGAGAGTCGGGCAACGTTGATTCGATACGATTTTAACACTTTTGAATAGTATGTTATCAAGTGTGATTTTTCACTGTCTTGCAGGCATCTGAAGTAGAAACATTCACGGACTTGCAGGCTGTTTATTTTGTTGTAATTATTTCCTAATCAAAATACCACAAGCACACAAACCTCATACACACTAGAACATAAAGGATACATCTTTATAAAAATTATCCAATTAGATAAAAATGCGCAACATTATAAAGCTTTATCTAGAGCGATAGTTATTTGAAATAAAGTCGTTAACAGGTAAGACGGTGTTTACTCGATAACTGTTGCCATATATATTTAATGGTAATAAAAACAGAAAACAAAAGGAATTGAGGTTGGACACTAAAAACACGTCCAGAAGTTGTTACTGTTGACTCCATAACGAGCGCTAGCTTTATGTTTAGCCATGTCTTGGAGTTCGAATCCCTGTAGCGGACACTGATATAAATCAATCGCTTTTGTAGTTAGATGAATGTAAACTGAAAAGTCTGGAGCCATGCGCAGTTTCAATGTAGCACAAATTGTTGTTAAAAATCTCTTTTACTGGTCGAGATTAGACGTGAAAAGTATGTACTTGTACCACAAATTGTGAACACTATAGGAACAAAATGTTAGCTGGGAGTCGGGCAACGTTGATTCGATACGATTTTAACACTTTTAAGTAGTATGTTATCAAGTGTGATTTTTCACTGTCTTGCAGGCATCTGAAGTAGAAACATTCACGGACTTGCAGGCTGTTTATTTTGTTTTAATTATTTCCCTATCAAAATACCACAAGCACACAAACATCATACACAGTAGAACATAAAGGATACATCTTTATAAAAATTATCCAATTAGATAAAAATGCGCAACACTTTAAAGCTTTTTCTAGAGCGATAGTTATTTGAAATAAAGATGTTAACAGGTAAGACGGTGTTTACTCGATTACTGTTGCCATCAAACTATATCAAATATGATTCCATTATAAATACAATGGTAATACAAAAACCAAAAGGTGCGTGAGGTTGGACAATAAAAGCACGTCCAGAAGATGTTACTGTTGACTCCATAACGAGCGCTAGCTTTATGTTTAGCCATGTCTTGGGGTTCGAATCCCTCTAGCGGACACTGATATAAATCAATCGCTTTTGTAGTTAGATGAATGTAAACTGAAAAGTCTGGAGCCATGCGCAGTTTCAATGTAGCACAAATTGTTGTTACATTTGTGTTGCTAAAAATCTCTTTTACTGGTCGAGATTAGACGTGAAAAGTATGTACTTGTACCACAAATTGTGAACACTATAGGAACAAAATGTTAGCTGAGAGTCGGGCAACGTTGATTCGATACGATTTTAACACTTTTGAATAGTATGTTATCAAGTGTGATTTTTCACTGTCTTGCAGGCATCTGAAGTAGAAACATTCACGGACTTGCAGGCTGTTTATTTTGTTGTAATTATTTCCTAATCAAAATACCACAAGCACACAAACCTCATACACACTAGAACATAAAGGATACATCTTTATAAAAATTATCCAATTAGATAAAAATGCGCAACATTATAAAGCTTTATCTAGAGCGATAGTTATTTGAAATAAAGTCGTTAACAGGTAAGACGGTGTTTACTCGATAACTGTTGCCATATATATTTAATGGTAATAAAAACAGAAACCAAAAGGCGCACGAGGTTGGACACTAAAAACACGTCCAGAAGTTGTTACTGTTGACTCCATAACGAGCGCTAGCTTTATGTTTAGCCATGTCTTGGAGTTCGAATCCCTCTAGCGGACACTGATATAAATCAATCGCTTTTGTAGTTAGATGAATGTAAACTGAAAAGTCTGGAGCCATGCGCAGTTTCAATGTAGCACAAATTGTTGTTACATTTTTGTTGCTAAAAATCTCTTTTACTGGTCGAGATTAGACGTGAAAAGTATGTACTTGTACCACAAATTGTGAACACTATAGGAACAAAATGTTAGCTGGGAGTCGGGCAACGTTGATTCGATACGATTTTAACACTTTTAAGTAGTATGTTATCAAGTGTGATTTTTCACTGTCTTGCAGGCATCTGAAGTAGAAACATTCACGGACTTGCAGGCTGTTTATTTTGTTTTAATTATTTCCCTATCAAAATACCACAAGCACACAAACATCATACCAACTAAAACATAAAGGATACATCTTTATAAAAATTATCCAATTAGATAAAAATGCGCAACACTTTAAAGCTTTATCTAGAGCAATAGTTATTTGAAATAAAGTCGTAAACAGGGAAGACGGTGTTTACTCGATAACTGTTGCCATATATATTTAATGGTAATAAAAACAGAAACAAAAGGTATTGAGGTTGGACACTAAAAACACGTCCAGAAGATGTTACTGTTGACTCCATAACGAGCGCTAGCTTTACGTTAAGCCATGTCTTGGAGTTCGAATCCCTATAGCGAACACTGGTATAAATCACTCGATTTTGCAGTTAGATGAATGTAAACTCAAAAGTCTGGAGCCATGCGCAGTTTCAATGTAGCACAAACTGTTGTTACATTTGTGTTGCTAAAAATCTCTTTTACTGGTCGAGATTAGACGTGAAAAGTATGTACTTGTACCACAAACTGTGAACACAATGGGAACAAAATGTTAGCTAAAAGTCGAGCAATGTTAATTCGATACGATTTTAACACTTTTGAATAGTATGTTATCAAGTGTGATTTTGCACTGTCTTGCAGGCATCTGAAGTAGAAACATTCCCGGACTTGCAGGCTGTTTATTTTGTTGTAATTATTTCCTTATCAAAATACCACAAGCACACAAACCTCATACACACTAGAACATAAAGGATACATCTTTATAAAAATTATCCAATTAGATAAAAATGCACAACACTTTAAAGCTTTATCTAGAGCGATAGTTATTTGAAATAAAGTCGTTAACAGGTAAGACGGTGTTTACTCGATAACTGTTGCCATATATATTTAATGGTAATAAAAACAGAAACCAAAAGGCGCACGAGGTTGGACACTAAAAACACGTCCAGAAGTTGTTACTGTTGACTCCATAACGAGCGCTAGCTTTATGTTTAGCCATGTCTTGGAGTTCGAATCCCTCTAGCGGACACTGATATAAATCAATCGCTTTTGTAGTTAGATGAATGTAAACTGAAAAGTCTGGAGCCATGCGCAGTTTCAATGTAGCACAAATTGTTGTTACATTTTTGTTGCTAAAAATCTCTTTTACTGGTCGAGATTAGACGTGAAAAGTATGTACTTGTACCACAAATTGTGAACACTATAGGAACAAAATGTTAGCTGGGAGTCGGGCAACGTTGATTCGATACGATTTTAACACTTTTAAGTAGTATGTTATCAAGTGTGATTTTTCACTGTCTTGCAGGCATCTGAAGTAGAAACATTCACGGACTTGCAGGCTGTTTATTTTGTTTTAATTATTTCCCTATCAAAATACCACAAGCACACAAACATCATACCAACTAAAACATAAAGGATACATCTTTATAAAAATTATCCAATTAGATAAAAATGCGCAACACTTTAAAGCTTTATCTAGAGCAATAGTTATTTGAAATAAAGTCGTAAACAGGGAAGACGGTGTTTACTCGATAACTGTTGCCATATATATTTAATGGTAATAAAAACAGAAACAAAAGGTATTGAGGTTGGACACTAAAAACACGTCCAGAAGATGTTACTGTTGACTCCATAACGAGCGCTAGCTTTACGTTAAGCCATGTCTTGGAGTTCGAATCCCTATAGCGAACACTGGTATAAATCACTCGATTTTGCAGTTAGATGAATGTAAACTCAAAAGTCTGGAGCCATGCGCAGTTTCAATGTAGCACAAACTGTTGTTACATTTGTGTTGCTAAAAATCTCTTTTACTGGTCGAGATTAGACGTGAAAAGTATGTACTTGTACCACAAACTGTGAACACAATGGGAACAAAATGTTAGCTAAAAGTCGAGCAATGTTAATTCGATACGATTTTAACACTTTTGAATAGTATGTTATCAAGTGTGATTTTGCACTGTCTTGCAGGCATCTGAAGTAGAAACATTCCCGGACTTGCAGGCTGTTTATTTTGTTGTAATTATTTCCTTATCAAAATACCACAAGCACACAAACCTCATACACACTAGAACATAAAGGATACATCTTTATAAAAATTATCCAATTAGATAAAAATGCACAACACTTTAAAGCTTTATCTAGAGCGATAGTTATTTGAAATAAAGTCGTTAACAGGTAAGACGGTGTTTACTCGATAACTGTTGCCATATATATTTAATGGTAATAAAAACAGAAACAAAAGGTATTGAGGTTGTACACTAAAAACACGTCCAGAAGATGTTACTGTTGTCTCCATAACGAGCGCTAGCTTTATGTTTAGCCATGTCTTGGGGTTCGAATCCCTCTAGCGGACACTGATATAAATCAATCGCTTTAGTAGTTAGATGAATGTAAACTGAAAAGTCTGGAGCCATGCGCAGTTTCAATGTAGCCCAAATTGTTGTTACATTTGTGTTGCTAAAAATCTCTTTTACTGGTCGAGATTAGACGTGAAAAGTATGTACTTGTACCACAAATTGTGAACACTATAGGAACAAAATGTTAGCTGAGAGTCGGGCAACGTTGATTCGATACGATTTTAACACTTTTGAATAGTATGTTATCAAGTGTGATTTTTCACTGTCTTGCAGGCATCTGAAGTAGAAACATTCACGGACTTGCAGGCTGTTTATTTTGTTGTAATTATTTCCTAATCAAAATACCACAAGCACACAAACCTCATACACACTAGAACATAAAGGATACATCTTTATAAAAATTATCCAATTAGATAAAAATGCGCAACATTATAAAGCTTTATCTAGAGCGATAGTTATTTGAAATAAAGTCGTTAACAGGTAAGACGGTGTTTACTCGATAACTGTTGCCATATATATTTAATGGTAATAAAAACAGAAACCAAAAGGCGCACGAGGTTGGACACTAAAAACACGTCCAGAAGTTGTTACTGTTGACTCCATAACGAGCGCTAGCTTTATGTTTAGCCATGTCTTGGAGTTCGAATCCCTCTAGCGGACACTGATATAAATCAATCGCTTTTGTAGTTAGATGAATGTAAACTGAAAAGTCTGGAGCCATGCGCAGTTTCAATGTAGCACAAATTGTTGTTACATTTTTGTTGCTAAAAATCTCTTTTACTGGTCGAGATTAGACGTGAAAAGTATGTACTTGTACCACAAATTGTGAACACTATAGGAACAAAATGTTAGCTGGGAGTCGGGCAACGTTGATTCGATACGATTTTAACACTTTTAAGTAGTATGTTATCAAGTGTGATTTTTCACTGTCTTGCAGGCATCTGAAGTAGAAACATTCACGGACTTGCAGGCTGTTTATTTTGTTTTAATTATTTCCCTATCAAAATACCACAAGCACACAAACATCATACCAACTAAAACATAAAGGATACATCTTTATAAAAATTATCCAATTAGATAAAAATGCGCAACACTTTAAAGCTTTATCTAGAGCAATAGTTATTTGAAATAAAGTCGTAAACAGGGAAGACGGTGTTTACTCGATAACTGTTGCCATATATATTTAATGGTAATAAAAACAGAAACAAAAGGTATTGAGGTTGGACACTAAAAACACGTCCAGAAGATGTTACTGTTGACTCCATAACGAGCGCTAGCTTTACGTTAAGCCATGTCTTGGAGTTCGAATCCCTATAGCGAACACTGGTATAAATCACTCGATTTTGCAGTTAGATGAATGTAAACTCAAAAGTCTGGAGCCATGCGCAGTTTCAATGTAGCACAAACTGTTGTTACATTTGTGTTGCTAAAAATCTCTTTTACTGGTCGAGATTAGACGTGAAAAGTATGTACTTGTACCACAAACTGTGAACACAATGGGAACAAAATGTTAGCTAAAAGTCGAGCAATGTTAATTCGATACGATTTTAACACTTTTGAATAGTATGTTATCAAGTGTGATTTTGCACTGTCTTGCAGGCATCTGAAGTAGAAACATTCCCGGACTTGCAGGCTGTTTATTTTGTTGTAATTATTTCCTTATCAAAATACCACAAGCACACAAACCTCATACACACTAGAACATAAAGGATACATCTTTATAAAAATTATCCAATTAGATAAAAATGCACAACACTTTAAAGCTTTATCTAGAGCGATAGTTATTTGAAATAAAGTCGTTAACAGGTAAGACGGTGTTTACTCGATAACTGTTGCCATATATATTTAATGGTAATAAAAACAGAAACCAAAAGGCGCACGAGGTTGGACACTAAAAACACGTCCAGAAGTTGTTACTGTTGACTCCATAACGAGCGCTAGCTTTATGTTTAGCCATGTCTTGGAGTTCGAATCCCTCTAGCGGACACTGATATAAATCAATCGCTTTTGTAGTTAGATGAATGTAAACTGAAAAGTCTGGAGCCATGCGCAGTTTCAATGTAGCACAAATTGTTGTTACATTTTTGTTGCTAAAAATCTCTTTTACTGGTCGAGATTAGACGTGAAAAGTATGTACTTGTACCACAAATTGTGAACACTATAGGAACAAAATGTTAGCTGGGAGTCGGGCAACGTTGATTCGATACGATTTTAACACTTTTAAGTAGTATGTTATCAAGTGTGATTTTTCACTGTCTTGCAGGCATCTGAAGTAGAAACATTCACGGACTTGCAGGCTGTTTATTTTGTTTTAATTATTTCCCTATCAAAATACCACAAGCACACAAACATCATACCAACTAAAACATAAAGGATACATCTTTATAAAAATTATCCAATTAGATAAAAATGCGCAACACTTTAAAGCTTTATCTAGAGCAATAGTTATTTGAAATAAAGTCGTAAACAGGGAAGACGGTGTTTACTCGATAACTGTTGCCATATATATTTAATGGTAATAAAAACAGAAACAAAAGGTATTGAGGTTGGACACTAAAAACACGTCCAGAAGATGTTACTGTTGACTCCATAACGAGCGCTAGCTTTACGTTAAGCCATGTCTTGGAGTTCGAATCCCTATAGCGAACACTGGTATAAATCACTCGATTTTGCAGTTAGATGAATGTAAACTCAAAAGTCTGGAGCCATGCGCAGTTTCAATGTAGCACAAACTGTTGTTACATTTGTGTTGCTAAAAATCTCTTTTACTGGTCGAGATTAGACGTGAAAAGTATGTACTTGTACCACAAACTGTGAACACAATGGGAACAAAATGTTAGCTAAAAGTCGAGCAATGTTAATTCGATACGATTTTAACACTTTTGAATAGTATGTTATCAAGTGTGATTTTGCACTGTCTTGCAGGCATCTGAAGTAGAAACATTCCCGGACTTGCAGGCTGTTTATTTTGTTGTAATTATTTCCTTATCAAAATACCACAAGCACACAAACCTCATACACACTAGAACATAAAGGATACATCTTTATAAAAATTATCCAATTAGATAAAAATGCACAACACTTTAAAGCTTTATCTAGAGCGATAGTTATTTGAAATAAAGTCGTTAACAGGTAAGACGGTGTTTACTCGATAACTGTTGCCATATATATTTAATGGTAATAAAAACAGAAACAAAAGGTATTGAGGTTGTACACTAAAAACACGTCCAGAAGATGTTACTGTTGTCTCCATAACGAGCGCTAGCTTTATGTTTAGCCATGTCTTGGGGTTCGAATCCCTCTAGCGGACACTGATATAAATCAATCGCTTTAGTAGTTAGATGAATGTAAACTGAAAAGTCTGGAGCCATGCGCAGTTTCAATGTAGCCCAAATTGTTGTTACATTTGTGTTGCTAAAAATCTCTTTTACTGGTCGAGATTAGACGTGAAAAGTATGTACTTGTACCACAAATTGTGAACACTATAGGAACAAAATGCTAGCTGAGAGTCGGGCAACGTTGATTCGATACGATTTTAACACTTTTGAATAGTATGTTATCAAGTGTGATTTTTCACTGTCTTGCAGGCATCTGAAGTAGAAACATTTACGGACTTGCAGGCTGTTTATTTTGTTGTAATTATTTCCTTATCAAAATACCACAAGCACACAAACCTCATACACACTAGAACATAAAGGATACATCTTTATAAAAATTATCCAATTAGATAAAAATGCGCAACATTATAAAGCTTTATCTAGAGCGATAGTTATTTGAAATAAAGTCGTTAACAGGTAAGACGGTGTTTACTCGATAACTGTTGCCATCAAACTATATCAAATATGATTCCATTATAAATACAATGGTAATACAAAAACCAAAAGGCGCATGAGGTTGGACACTAAATACACGTCCGGAAGATGTTACTGTTGACTCCATAACGAGCGCTAGCTTTATGTTTAGCCATGTCTTGGAGTTCGAATCCCTTTAGCGGACACTGATATAAATCAATCGCGTTTGCAGTTAGATGAATGTAAACTCAAAAGTCTGGAGCCATGCGCAGTTTCAATGTAGCACAAACTGTTGTTACATTTGTGTTGCTAAAACTCTCTTTTACTGGTCGAGATTAGACGTGAAAAGTATGTACTTGTACCACAAATTGTGAACACAATGGGAAGAAAATGTTAGCTGAGAGTCGGGCAACGTTGATTCTATGGTGGCAGGGGATAGTTTTGAAGGAAAGACCCGTTCAAAATTTTGAAATAAAGGGAGAACCTGGGGTTTGGCTGGTTATTTGAGGGGTATAAATTGCTAGAATATTTATTGCATTCATTTTGTGGATAGAGGAGCTCATGTCAATTTCATTGATATATGACACTTTAATACTGGTAGCACTTTTCATCAGATATGGAATGAAAATGCGAAACTGTGGCCATAATTTTCACTTTCGGTTTTGTGCTTGAAAAGTAGGGTGGGTTCAGAACACGAAATGTCACTCGAAAAGAAGGTGATTGACCCCCCATCAATTGGTGATTATTTGCATGGGTATACATTAAGCTACCAATCCTATGGTAGTTTATGGCAGTTGCTCGGGACTGGAGCGTGGTTCTGGACCCGTGAAAATGTGAAAAAAGGGCAATTTTTCAGAATATTTTGAGACCGTCCCTGGCTATTCTTTATAGTGCTATATGTAGGTTGTACTTGTTTTATTCTGAAATGTTTAAAAATTCTCAAGAGTCGGGACCATGTGTCCCCTGCATGCAAACCAATTTTAGCAAATTTAAAAACCCACTGAAAAATTAAATCTCATATATGAGCACTATCTGCCTCAAATTTCCTCAACCAAAAAAACTATCCCCTGCCACCTATACGATTTTAACACTTTTGAATAGTATGTTATCAATTGTGATTTTTCACTGTCTTGCAGGCATCTGAAGTAGAAACATTCACGGACTTGCAGGCTGTTTATTTTGTTGTGATTATTTCCTTATCAAAATACCACAAGCACACAAATCTCATACACACTAGAACATAAAGGATACATCTTTATAAAACTAATCCAATTAGATAAAAATTTACAACACTTTAAAGCTTTATCTAGAGCGATAGTTATTTGAAATAAAGATGTTAACAGGTAAGACGGTGTTAACTCGATAACTGTTGCCATCAAACTATATCAAATATGATTCCATTATAAATACAATGGTAATACAAAAACCAAAAGGCGCATGAGGTTGGACAATAAAAGCACGTCCAGAAGATGTTACTGTTGACTCCATAATGAGCGCTAGCTTTATGTTTAGCCATGTTTTGGAGTTCGAATCCCTACAGCAAACACTGATATAAATCACTCGATTTTGCAGTTAGATGAATGTAAACTGAAAAGTCTGGAGCCATGCGCAGTTTCAATGTAGCACAAACTGTTGTTACATTTGTGTTGCTAAAACTCTCTTTTACTGGTCGAGATTAGACGTGAAAAGTATGTACTTGTACCACAAATTGTGAACACAATGGGAAGAAAATGTTAGCTGAGAGTCGGGCAACGTTGATTCTATGGTGGCAGGGGATAGTTTTGAAGGAAAGACCCGTTCAAAATTTTGAAATAAAGGGAGAACCTGGGGTTTGGCTGGTTATTTGAGGGGTATAAATTGCTAGAATATTTATTGCATTCATTTTGTGGATAGAGGAGCTCATGTCAATTTCATTGATATATGACACTTTAATACTGGTAGCACTTTTCATCAGATATGGAATGAAAATGCGAAACTGTGGCCATAATTTTCACTTTCGGTTTTGTGCTTGAAAAGTAGGGTGGGTTCAGAACACGAAATGTCACTCGAAAAGAAGGTGATTGACCCCCCATCAATTGGTGATTATTTGCATGGGTATACATTAAGCTACCAATCCTATGGTAGTTTATGGCAGTTGCTCGGGACTGGAGCGTGGTTCTGGACCCGTGAAAATGTGAAAAAAGGGCAATTTTTCAGAATATTTTGAGACCGTCCCTGGCTATTCTTTATAGTGCTATATGTAGGTTGTACTTGTTTTATTCTGAAATGTTTAAAAATTCTCAAGAGTCGGGACCATGTGTCCCCTGCATGCAAACCAATTTTAGCAAATTTAAAAACCCACTGAAAAATTAAATCTCATATATGAGCACTATCTGCCTCAAATTTCCTCAACCAAAAAAACTATCCCCTGCCACCTATACGATTTTAACACTTTTGAATAGTATGTTATCAATTGTGATTTTTCACTGTCTTGCAGGCATCTGAAGTAGAAACATTCACGGACTTGCAGGCTGTTTATTTTGTTGTGATTATTTCCTTATCAAAATACCACAAGCACACAACTCTCATACACACTAGAACATAAAGGATACATCTTTATAAAACTCATCCAATTAGATAAAAATTTACAACACTTTAAAGCTTTATCTAGAGCGATAGTTATTTGAAATAAAGATGTTAACAGGTAAGACGGTGTTAACTCGATAACTGTTGCCATCAAACTATATCAAATATGATTCCATTATAAATACAATGGTAATACAAAAACCAAAAGGCGCATGAGGTTGGACAATAAAAGCACGTCCAGAAGATGTTACTGTTGACTCCATAATGAGCGCTAGCTTTATGTTTAGCCATGTCTTGGAGTTCGAATCCCTACAGCGAACACTGATATAAATCACTCGATTTTGCAGTTAGATGAATGTAAACTGAAAAGTCTGGAGCCATGCGCAGTTTCAATGTAGCACAAACTGTTGTTACAATTGTGTCGCTAAAAAACTCCTTTACTGGTCGAGATTAGACGTGAAAAGTATGTACTTGTACCACAAATTGTGAACACTATGGGAACAAAATGTTAGCTGAGAGTCGGGCAACGTTGATTCGATACGATTTTAACACTTTTGAATAGTATGTGATCAAGTGTGATTTTTCACTGTCTTGCAGGCATCTGATGTATAAACATTCACGGACTTGCAGGCTGTTTATTTGACTATTTCGTTATCAAAATACCACAAGCACACAAACATCATACACAGTAGAACATAAAGGATACACCTTACTAACAATTCTACAATTAGAATAAACCGTGCAACACTTAAACATGAAATTCACAAAGGTGAGAACTAGATCAAGCTTCATTTTCGACACTCTATTACTCCAAGAATGTATGTCGTCAACCTTATTATAGTTAATTTCAATTTCAATAAATGTGAGGGCAAGAGGAGTCACCTTAAGCTTTATATAGAGTGATAGTTATATGAAATAAGGTTGTTCACAGGTAAGACGGTGTTTACTCGATAACTGTTGCCATCAAAATATTTCAAATATGATTCCGATATATATTCAATACCGATAAGAAACAGAAGGTGCAAGAGGTTCGACACTAAAAGCACGTCCAGAAGTTGTTACAATTGACTCCATAACAAGCGCTAGCTTTATGTTTAGCCATGTCTTTGAGTTCGAATCCCTCTGGTGGGCACTGATATAAATCTATCGATTTTGCAGTTAGATAAATGAAAACTGAAAAGTCTCAAGCGATGCGCAGTTTCAATGTAGCACAAACTGTTGTTACATTTGTGTTGCTAAAAATCTCTTTTACTTGTCGAGATTAGACGTGAAAAGTATGTACTTGTACCACAAATTGTGAACACAATGGGAACGAAATGTTAGCTGAGAGTTGGGCAACGTTGATTCGATACGATTTTAACACTTTTAAAAAGTTTGTTATCAATTGTGACTTTTCACTGTCTTTCAGGCATCTGAAGTAGCAACATTCACGAACCTGCATGCTTTTCATTTGTTTGTGACTGTTTTGTTGTCAAAACAACACAAGCACACAAACTTCATAGTACACAGTAGATCACAAGTGATACCACAAGCACCAAACTTGATATAAGGCAGAGCAAGTGCAGAAATGATGCACTTGTTTGAAAATTATCCAATTAGAATGAATTTAAAGCATGTAATTTTGTGGAGAAAAAAAAATGGAAGAGACTTGATTGTTGACACTCTAATATTCTAATTATGTATTTTACTAACCTTCTTATAGGTAATTTCAATTCAAATGTGAGCGCAAAGGGGAATCCGTTTAAGACTGTTCTAAAGTGATAGTTATTTGAAATAAGGTTGTTCACCGGCAAGACAGTGTTTACTCAATTACTGTTGCCATCCAGCTGTTGCTAATCAGGAAAATCTTTAATGTGTTCCCTTTTTGTATTCAACAGCGATAAGAAAAACAAAAAAAAAAGACGCAAAAGCTTGGACACCAAAATTTCGCCCCGTAGATGGGACTGTTCATTTGATAACTAGCGCTAGCTATATGTTTTGCCATATCTTAACTTCTATCAGTCGATAATGACAAGAACCCCAGGGGCCATATCGCACACCTGAGCAACAATAGGCATGATAAAACCAGCTTAATTGAGTCATCATACAACATATATAGACAATATGGTATAATAAATGTCAACCCTTTATAAATAAAAATCTATTTTCCACCTGGTTGTTCCTATGTTTATAATCAAGTGCCATTTGAATATGATGATTCTATAGTCAAAATACATGTTGAGCATTGCAGATTTAAAAAAAAAACCTCTAAACAATTGCTTTCTTTAAGAAATAAATCTACATTAAACTTTAAACTCCTTGTGAGACCCGAGAATCGTCCAGACGCGAAAGTCTTAACATTTTACAAGAATAAGCAATGTGACAAAATGCTTGCATATGGGTAAAACCATACATGTATGTGATAACATTTCAGGTTTTGTGAATAATTAATTTTTTTTCCTTAGTACAATGGGATGCCCAAGATTGGCCCCAACCGACTCCTCAGGATTTTGATTTAAAAAAATTTGAATCTACACTATCTGAAGTTGTTTCCGATAAAGTTGCATTTTTTTTAAGCAAATGGTTTTTAAGATTTTTTTTTATCTATATATTCCTATTAAAAGTTCCCCCTGTCGTGATCCAATTCTACCCTCGGAGATAGTGAGTTAAACAGATTTGAATTTATACAAGCTGAGGATTCTTTCACACAGGTTTCAGCTGTCCATGCTGATTGTTTTCTGAACAGATTTTTGTTTAAAATTTACTTAATACATTCCTATGTAAAATTTCGACCTCCCGTTGTGGTCCCATCATACCTTCGGGGGTCCTAATTTGAATTTAAATCTACATTACCTGAGAATGCTTCCACATAAGTTTCAGCTTTGCTGGTTGATTGATTTCCTAGAAGAATGTTTTTAAGGATTTACTCTATATATTCCTATGTAAAAATTCGCCTTCCCGCCGTGGTCTCACCCTACCCCGGGGAATCAGGATGTTCAAAAGGTTCGCGGGTAGGTTAAGGCAACTCCGAGTTTAATGACCGTCAAAATTATGATCAATTTAAAAACTGTTTATTTTTATGAAAACAGTGCTGAATATTAATACCAAGTGAATGTGTTCACCAGGATTTTATTTTTCTACTTCGGAATCGACTCGATCTTTGAAGCTGTCGTACCATGGTATCATGTGACAGTTAAAAATAGATCACTTTTTTTACCTTAACAAATAATCAAAAAGTGTAACACTACCCCGAAGTTCATTTGTATGTTTGCTACAATAATTCGATCGGCAATTAGTTTATGTTTATTAGTATTACTGCTAGAATTCTATTGTTAATCGCATAAAATAAATATTGTAAATATTTATCGGAAACCCTCTCAACTTCTATAATTGCATTGAAAATACTACGTATTTTTCGTTTAAAACAACAAGCACAGGATTCTAGCAGCACTTTTCAAGTAGTTTAGGTCATATACCGTTGATATTTACCAAAGTCATCTTTCATAATATCCGGGGTAGTGTTACACCTTTGCCTTTTTTGTACAGACTGGCAGAGGAAAGGCTGGTCAAGCCATATAAATGTCATTCTGCTTACCTTATAAAACTCGCTGAATAAACAAAATACCCATGCCTGTATTATCCTGATAATATCCTAACTGACAGTTATCTAAATCTTATGTATCTGTATTGAATAAGTCTTATTTAGGCATTGTTTACACTGCATTCCGATGATTTGTCTCCCGACATGATCTTCTCTATTAAACATGCTTGTGACGTCATCAATGATAATTATACATAATAGAGAGAAATCGAAGATATATTCAGTTAGAAGAGTTTCTTGTGATATTTTATGCCTGTAGTTTTTATAATTTAAATCAGATATAAAGTTAAAATCGACAAGTTTCTGAGTAAAATATGACATCATGCTGCTTATTGTGACGTCATATTGATCAGAGGAATTTGATCGCTGAAAGTTGCCTTATCATACCCGCGTTGAATATATTATACTATACCTAAGAATGCTTCCACATAAGTTTCAGCTTTGCTTGTTGAAAGGTTTCTGAGAAGATTTTAAAAGCTTTCCTCAATATATTCCTATGTAAAAATTCGACGTCCCATCGTGGCTCCATCATAATTTTCACAACTATGAATCCAAACTACCTTAGGATGCCTCTACATAAGTTTCGGCTTTCCTGGCCAAATGTTTTTAATAAAAAAATTCACGAACATTTTCAATAATTTCTAGTTATTTTCCTTTGTAAAAGGGCGTGGTCCTTAAATGTAACAACTTTGAATCCTCCTTCCCTAATGATATTTGTGCTAAGTTTTGTAGAAATTGGCCCAGTGGCCCGTTGGAGAAGATGTTGGGAATGTGAAAAGTTTACGGACAGATGGACACACAGACAGACATAAAGACGGACGACAGACAAAATGTGATCAGAAGACCTTATTGAGCTTTCAGCAAAGATAAACTTAAAACTAGATAATTTGAAGCTGAGTGCATCTTAACTCCTCAAGAGGCTCATAAAATTGTGAACCTATTTGGAACGAAATTTAGTTGGGAGTTTGAAAACTTTGATGCAACACGATTGAAGTTAATTGAAACAGAATGTTAGCTGACTGTAGGAAAAGGCTTATGTAAAACGTGTTTAATAATTTGTTATAGTAAAGTGTCATATGTGTTTATTCATCTGAAATAGGAACATTCATTTCGGTATTTCGGTATAAAAGTGTCCAAGCATACAAACTTTATACACAATAAAGTGTAAATGATACACTTGAATGAACAATTCCAGAGAGAATTAAATGCACGTCACTTATATAATCTAAAATAGCAAAGGTAGGAAATGGATGAGAATATATTGTCAAAACTCCCTTATTTGGTTTTTTATTTCGACATCAATATGCTTGCTTTTTAATTCAAATGTTAGTGCAATGGCAAATAGTTTAAGCTTGTTCGTCAGTGATTATTATTTGAAAAAAGGTATGTCCACAGAATGTCATCTTGCGATTATCAGTTTAAAGGGGCCTAAAGTTGATCCTTTATATTATGTATCTCCAAACAAAATAATTAACTCGTAAACCAATAGTTTTGGGCATTCACAAGACCAATCTGACAAAGAGTCATACGTTTAGCTAAAGATTGTCAAACAGGACAGAGTGCATCCACAAAATACTTTGCCTTGACGAAGTCAAATCGCGTAATCAAATTTTACACTTCAAATCCCGTTTGCAAAAAAATAAATCGTAAGAAAATGTGTTTAAATGGTTTAACGCTGCAACGTTACAAAAGGTATGCAATTCTTAATAATATTTTTAAGGAAAGGATCTTTTCTGGTTTTCGACTTGTCAAACGTAAATTTGATTAATTGTTCATTAAATCAAGATGAAAGTATATTAAAATAGTATATTTTACTTTCTTTTTTATTATGATACAACTTGGCATAGAAAAAGTAATCAATGTTTAGAATCTAACAAGGACTATATTTTTTGGCATAATATTGGCGTAGGAAAATATCACATGTTTTGCAATTCAGAATGGCTGCAGATTAATGAGTCTATTTTAGCATTTTAAAACAATAACATTAAGGATGACGTTTACTCAGAATGAAAAAAAATTCCACTGATGATAATAAAAAACCAACTATTGTGTGTTATAGACCTTTTATTGTAGTGTTATTTTTCATTTTTTCAAAAAAGTAGGTCAATGACCTACTTTTTGAGTTAATGTCCATTGTATATTTTTGGAAAATTAAAGGAAAATCACTTAAAATTTTACACTATGATTAAGATTTTCTTAATTGTGAAAATAATACAAATTGCTCAACACTTTTGAAAATGAAATACAATTCATGAATGGCAATAACACTAAATACATACAAAGAATTAGGTTTTCCTTCACAATTTTTATAAATATTCCAGTCCGAATTTCCTCTATCACTTTTCAAATTCCTACCCATTTTTGGTCCAATTTTACAAAAAGTTGAATGATGATAATACAAAAACATTTATAGTATTAAACTACTTATATTGATCTTATTCTGTTGGCATATAATTTATATGAGGTCAATGATCAACATTTTGAGATATGGTGTCTTTTCTCGTTTTTAAGCAAATTTCAATATTTTTGAATTTATGCCATACGGTTATTATAATGAATAAATGAGGAAAAACTACCAGAAAATATGCAAAATTATATAGACTAAAATATATAATCTTAACTTTAATATTAGAGTACTTCCAAAAGTGTTTTAGCAGAAAACAAAATCTGCAAAATTTAGTCCGAATTTCCTCTGTTTGACTAAAAGTCTATTTTCGTTTTGGCATAATTTCATAATATAGTAGAAATATCAAATGTTATGTCAATAATAATTCATTTCACAGATACTTTTTGTGTTTAGAACAAATTTTACTCATGACATTGAGCTTTATAACAATCCGAATTCGAGAACTCACACCCTGAGTAAACAACACCCTTAATGTTGAATTTTTTTTTACTAATGTGAACTGATGATATGATACTTGGGTTTCAGAATATGTTTTTGAAATATGATCTGCCTATCAAATTACATTTTTCTAAACCTTTTAACGCTCCCGTTCTATACATTGATTTTTGTGAAAAAATCACTAAAATCAGTTTTCTCTCTTATTAAAGGGTCAATATATTAGCTTTTCTGTCAATTTATTTATTTATATAAAGTCTTCATTATACATAAAATTAGAAATATTTTATTATTGGAAGCATAAAAAAATAATCAAATTTTAAGAAAATTAGAGGATATACGGGCTAACCAATATCAATTTTAGTTTAAATATTTATTCCAATTTAGTAGTATAAGCTGATAGACATTCTGATATTCTATCATTTCATTGAAGAATAGAATCTTCAGATCTTAAACAAATGTCTACAGAACTTCAAAGAGCAACACTTATTTTTATCATCCTTTACGTTGAGGAAAAAGGTAGTGACCTTGACCTGACCTTTTTGTGAAAACAAAAAAGGTTTAATTTGATTAAACTGATAAGTTATTTGGTAATATGATTAGTTTAACTGTGTCAAAATTTCATGAATTTCTTTTTATAAGAAGTATGTTTGACAACGAGAAGACCCCTTCCTTAAATGTATTGTTAACCATTTAATTGTATAATTTTACATGGTTCATGATAATAGTGAATTGCTACAATATTTATTTATGAACTGATTGATATGTTTTTTTTTTAATTTGTAACCTCCCTTAAACTTCTCGAGATTAACTGTGGGGTGCTGTCTGGGAGGGGAACATACTTCACCAGCAACTTTATTAATCTGTAAATGCCTTTGCAGGGGTAGAGTAGTCCGTATAAATAGATGTAAATTGCCTAAAACGGTGTAGTCTAGTGTTGAAGATGTCGGAGGCTCAATCTAGACGGGCACTAGATAGATTTGTAATTAAGTTTTACATTATTTATTTATTTGGATTTACCGAGTGGCACTATTTATATTACCGACGTTCTTGGTAAAATTATTCCACACCAAGGACTGTTTGATAAATAATATAGTGATAGCCTTTAATTAAATGGCTATCTTTCCCCTGTTATATAAAATTAACCGGTTTGCACCTAAATATTAACCAAGGTAAAATATTTTGGTAGTTTGGTTACTTGGTTAATTACCGAGTCCACTTAAATATTTACCAAGGTGGAGTCTGTGTGATTGGGTTGCCAAGTAAATCACCAAACATCACCACAACATTTTCCGAGGTGTTTCATTGATTAATAATCTATTTATTGTGTATTTTTGTTTATTAGATGAAGAATATCAAATTATTATTTTTAGATTTATAGCATGCCGACTCAATATATCGAGTATCTGGGTCGCATGCTGACTGACGTTTTTCGTACTAATTGCTTGAACATAATTATTCACCATGTTGTCTACGGACTTTTCCGTTATTCTCCCGATTAAGACAAAGAACACACGGCGGGTGTGACCGGTCAGCACAGGATGTTAACTCTTCCTAGGCACCTGATACTACCTCCGTGGCGCTCTGCTTTGAAATTGTATTTCGTTTTAAGGATTTTTTAGATGGTTGACAGTTTGTTATTTTTTTATTGTAAATAAACTGTATATGAGGTTTTTGGTCCTTCGTTGTTATTAAAACTATAAAATATATAAAATATAAATTTGGTATTTATCAATTCTGGGAAATTCATAGTTTTCGCCAGGATCAAATACCCTAGAAATAAAACTGTGTTGACGTGTTTGCCTCGCGTCATAATACTCGTAAAAGATATTTTCTATTTAAGGCGTGACTACTTACAAAGCAGCAAGATGTTTTTTAATGTCCCGAGCTTTAAATTTCATTTAGAGATAATGACATATACATTATTTTTAAATGCTTTCTGTCTAAAAAAAAATACTGTTTGATAACAGTTTTATCAATGTACATTTATTTGTATTTCAATTCACTCTTAATCTAAAGTTCTATATGTATTCTTCCAAATTACATTTGAAATTACAATTGCTTATAAACATACTGATAAATTTTATATCTATGAAATCTACCCCCCCCCCTCCAAAAAAAAGGAATTAATTATATCGAAAATCTTCTTTGATGATTAAAAAAAATATGTTTACTTATAGAAATGCAAAAAAAAAGTTATTTTCTCGATACGAATGCAGCTTCCTGGTTCTTAATGTTCTTTATGTTATTATTTTTACCTGCCATAAAAAAGCCGGTCAGATTAAATGTATATAGATGAATGAATTAAATGGGTTTTTTGCAGACGAATATTTCATTCTCATAGCTTTCATTTTATAGCATTTTAATCTTTAGTTAATATTTAATTTTTGACATCAATGTATTTTGTTATCAAGGTAAGTGCTGAATTTTTTGCTATTAAAATGTGCAGTCTTATATAGACGAATGAATCTATTGAAAAGAAATAGTTCTTATTGATTAAAGTGCTTACATAAGTCTATTAGTAAAATGTTTTTATTACATGTATTTTTATAATCAATGTCTTCATATAGAAACGGTTTCATTTGTTTCAGCCCATTACATCCATAAATTACTGTTAGCTCCTGCCATTTTTTTTTATATGAACAGTAATTCTGTGTTCCTATTTTACAAATTGAACTATTTTCTGACCTCGTCTTCGTGATATAACTCAAATCTAATGAGCGGATAAAACACTTAATGCTCATTTGATGATTTAATGCAATTATAATATATGAAAAAATGTTATTAAAACGATGTTAATGATAACTATATAACAAATGTTGAAACAATAATACCTTGATTTAAAAAGATTTACCTTTTATTTGATAATTAATACTTTTACTGCTACTACTACTACAACTTCTTTTACTACTACAACTTATTATATTTTTTTGACAAAAGTCGATCCTCAAATTAATAGGAAAATCATAGAAATAATATGAACGAGTATATTATTAATGAACTCTTTTTAAATTAAATTTGTTGATTAAAAACAATAAAACTATCAGATCACTGTGGGCGTAACATATATTAAAAATATTTATTTTTACATACATACATTGTTGCCGGAGGACACAATTACATGTACAAGGTAAGAAGTTAAGCTTTTTAAATAATCAAATTATGACTCGCAAGACTGGCAATGCTCTCAGTACTTTGATTTATATATAATGTGGGTTAAAACGAAGGATAACTCTTTCAAACTAACTGCGCGATACATTGTTTACGGCGTTTTGTGTTTATTTAAATCAAACTTAAGGCATGTTTTGTTACTTGAAGTAAATATAAGAGACAACGATTTCTTTGAAACGACAACAATTTGCACATTTGCGCTATCCTTATGTGCAAAAAAATGAATAATTAAAAAACGATCGACAACAAGCTATATAACAGTCATATAGTAAACAAGACGATACCCTGTATGAGAAACTTTTCCAATGATATCAATGTAATATTCCATCTTTTTAAATCATTAATCTGTTATTCAAACACTAAAGCATACATATGTTTGAGTTTTCTTAACTTATGTTTACTTATTATTTACATTATAACAGCGTAGATGTAAATAAGACTGCTACAGTTTTCCCCCTTAACGGCCGCTAACGTTGGTCAAATGTGAAAAAAAGTTGCAGGCATCTAAAGTAAAAATTTTTGAAACTACTTCATATTCCTTAGAGGATGGTGAAAATTAAAATTCATATATCTTTTTTATCAGCTCTCAAAACCTTTTGAAATCTTAAGAACACCCTTAGATTAGTCCACTCTAACATATTAGCGCGTAAAAATCATAGAAAATATTTGCAAAAGTTCCTTTCTAACCGACAGCCTGCAAGACAGTGATTTTACATACTCCGGCGCTAAGCCGGGAACCGTAGTTATATATATATATATATATATATATATATATATATATATATATATATATATATACAGTAACAAAATCATAATTACACCATTATTAGAATATTTAAAAAAAAATTAAGAACATCACACTACTTGTATAAAAATGTATTTTACAGAATAATTCTGACAATATATTTTGATAGTTTTATAGACAGGGTTATGTCCCTTTCTATTAGCAATTTAAATGAGTAAATCCTGCATACGTCCCGGCTTGCTAACTTTTATTGCATTACGTAGAAAAATTGCTTAAATTATTGCATTTGTGGCATATTACTTTTATATTAACCCCCGTAGTTACAATTGGTTCCATATGACAATATATATTCGACTCACTTAATCTTACACTAAATACATCTTATAAATACAGTAGACCTTTTCACGCGCGGATTTAGACGGGGAATGTGGAAGGGGGGTGGGGGTACAAGGATCGAGACACCCCCTCCCTGTAAAAATTAAATAGGAAAGTTGTACGAAGAAAGGTCTTAGATTCTGCTGGCGGCAAAGATAATTATACATCAGAACACCCCCTCCCCCTTAAAAACTTATGAATCCGCAATAGGTACTAGTATGTTTTGTGTATACCATTTAACTCCTTGTTTGCAGATCTAGAATTTCTATACTCAGTACCATATAAGCAGAATATCATTTTTGTGTAGCTCTGTCATTATCACATGTCTTTTATATATGCATAGCCCTTCAGAATTATTTGTTTAAGAATAAACATGTTATATACATGTAAACCTTGGTTAGTTTATTAAACAGACAACAAGAATTGTGTGGCTCAGCAACTTTTATCTTCGGAGGTAAATCGATTGATATAACATGTCTCTGCTGATATCGATAAAATAAATGGCCCTGTAAAATATATTAATACAAGGAACATTATATAAAATATAATTATTTTATATATATATATATATATATATATATATATATATATATATATATATATATATATATATATATATATATATATATATATATATATATATATATATATATAAATCCAGAAAAAAGTCACATTGGTCGGATAAAATATATTTATATGTTGTAAATGTCTCTGGAAGACTAAAACACCAAATCTGGTGTGTATTAATACAATATCCTTCACTATATTTATCGAAGAACACTTGACTTTCCCAGCTACCTCAAACCGGATCACGAACTGATATTATACGCTGATATGTCATTGATTCAAATATTTGTTTCTTCCTTATTTCATTGATTCAAATATTTGTTACGTCCTTTCTACTCAGTATGAGTAATTAGGTAACTTCCTTTTTACCGTGAATTTTGTTTCATTTTTAAAAATGTGGGCTTTGTCTCTCTGTCCATTCTTCTTAAAAATTAGATATAGATGGGTAATTTAATTCCATCAATACATGTATAGAATTCTATGATTGTTTTTTGCTAGGAATTTAAGCACCATATTGTTGTCCATTTGTACCGGTATATGAAAATTCACAGAAGTGCTCTGACAAGGTGACCCTTGAATACAGGTTCAATTTTTCCTTTATTCAGCAATCAGCTGTCTCATGCATAAATCTCACCATCAATTTAAAGTCGTATAGTGCCTCATAAACCTAACTACAGGGAAATTGGATTTTGTAACTCGATTGAATGTGATGACACCATTTTTCTTCTCTTTAGGTCAGTGACCTAATTAAAGAATACACCTGTGGACTCCTGGATAGTGGAGGAAAGATGGCCATCTTATTCAAAGTCTTGGAGGAATCTCTGGCCATTGGCGATAAAATTCTTGTCTCCAGGTAGGTTTACCAAATTTTCTGCAGACACATTAAAAGCTTAAGAGGCTAACTGAAATTGCCAAGCTTTCAAATTTGAAGTATGTGCTTAAAAAGTCTTATATCTAAGTGAAGGGTAGGAAAAGAGTTTACTGATAAATGCAGTATAGTTACTCATAAATAAATTTAATCTTAAAGCCAGAGCTTGTTTACTTTTTGGATCTCCTTGAGGAGTTTCTGTCCAAGCGGAAAGTCCCACGTCCAGACATGATGAGAACTGGTGCAAAAATCAGAACTACTTCGGTAAGTGCAACGTTACAAGTACTTCTTTATAGGTTGGTTTTTTTAGGAACCCTGAACAGATTTCTGGGATTTCTATGAACTGTAGGAAATTCAGTCCATATTCCTTCATACACAGATTATGTTATCCGAACCAATTGCAAGAATAAAGGTCTTTAATTTGGTGTATTTACCCTTAAAATATGGTGTGTGTGATTTTACCAGTGAGGTTGGAGGAAACCTCTGACTTCATATGTAGATCTGCATTTGTCGTGTCCCATTACAGATTGTCAGATCTTGCATAGCATATCGAAAAGGAGAAGATTAATCTGTCTGATTTTAATAAGATTGACTCTAGAGAATCTCAGCAGCTTTTGGAATCTTGTGAAGTAGGGAATTCCAGAATGAATTTTTTTGCAATGGGGATTAAATTCACTTTCACTAAAATAATGATTATTTTTCAACCCCGGTTTCGAAGGAGAGGGGGTATACTGTTTTACCCTTGTGTGCCTGTCTGTCCATATCAATTTCTGTCGCGTTTTTCTCAGCAACTAGTCATCGCAGATACTTCAAATTTTAGCACACTCTTTTTAGTAAATATGATGGGATCTATTTTTGTAGCAAACCAGACAAACAATTTTGATTCATTGCATTTTCTTTTTACCTGATAAGTTGATAATATATTTTTACCATGATTCTTGAGATGTCTAGGAAAGAATATCTAATAAAATGTTAATATCTCTCTCTCTCTCTCTCTCTCTCTCTCATAAAATTTGCACTTCTTCATAATTATATTAATTAAAGCATCATAATTATGCATTGTATATCTGCAGAATGTGTGAAATTAGTGTCCAAGTAGCGTAGTGGACAATGCACTCGCTTGTCACCGCTGCGACCCGAGTTCGATCCCCGTGATCGACAGTGGTGGTATGTGATAGAGTATGGTGGTCGCCCGCTTGGACACGTGGGTTCTCTCCGGGTACTCCGGCTTCTTCCCACACCAATGACCCCCTCGCGCTAACATCCGTGTTAACGAGAGATATTAATATAAGTTGTAGAACTGGCTTATCAATCGTTGTAAAATAAATAAAGTTCAGTTTAAATTAGAAAAATAAGTACACATGAAATCTGCTAAAAATTGAGAAACAATGAATATTAATAATATTTCTACTATTTATAAAAGAACTTTTATCCACATCTTTGTTATCTATTCCAGCATGATAATGGAGGCAATTCAAATTCCTGGAATATAATGTATTTTCTCTCTGACAGAGCTGGGTCACTAGGGATCAACTTGGCAGGAGCCAACCGTGTTGTCGTCCTTGATGCCTCGTGGAATCCCTTCAACGACTGTCAGGCCATTTGTCGGGTTTTCCGGTTCGGACAGGTCAAGCCAAGTTACATCTAACGCTTGGTGACCGACAACAGCATGGAGAAGAAGATTTACGATCGCCAGGTGTCCAAGCAGGGAATGTCAAGTGAGTGGTTCAAATCTTAAAGGCAGAGATGGGGGTTATTCTCTTTACGAAATCAGTGTAAAAATAGGCAGTGGGAGGGGTCTAAGTTTTGTAGCTTTGGTTAAGTTAACTCTTATATTTTGTAATTTTTAGCTCACCTGAGCTGAAAGCTCAAGTGAGCTTTTCTGATCACCTTTTGTCCGTCGTCCGTCTGTCCGTCTGTCTGTCCGTCCGTCCGTCTGTAAACTTTTTACATTTTGAACTTCTTCTATAAAACCGCTTATCCAATTTCAACCAAATTTGGCACAAAGCATCCTTATGGAAGGGCAAATTTAAATTGCAGAAATAAAAGTCCGATCTGTATTCAAAGCGGAGAAAACCTTGAAACTGTAGAAAAAGGGGGGTGCATTTCTAAAAATCTTCTTCTCACGAACTACGGACTCCAATTCAACGTAGTTGAGCATAAATTATCCTTATGGGAAGGAAAATATAAATTGCAAAAATTAAGTGCTAATTCTGTTTCAAATCTGAGTTATTACGAAAATAATAATAAAGGAAAGGCGTGTTTCAGCTTCGAGTTCGGCATCCGGTAAAATGGGTAGGCAAGACTTGGCCTGGGCAAAACAAAAGATTGGCAGTTATTAATCTGCCAATCTCATTAAAATTTCAGGATATTTGATAAACCAGTATATTTGTATTCGATGTAAATATTGCTGCAAAATAGTGCATATTTGGAATTGACGATTGCCGATCTGCCCGGCTTTTATTTTGCCACGGCCCGGGTTTGCATACCCATTTTACCAAGACTCGTACTCATACTTCTAAAACGAGGTTCTTTGTTTAAAGCAGCCATGACATTATACGAAAAAGGGTCGATCTGACTATGATGAATTTGCTTGTTATGCAACAGTTCGCGTATGAAGGGACATTTTTGAAACATGCAAAATATATTGGTGCCGATTTTGTGAAGTAAATTGAGGCTAAATATTTCAATGCGTTGACAGTTTACACATGACGTTGGTGTTAGCTTGTTCTGATTTTCGTTTCGTTTTCATTATTTATGCTTTGTAACCTGTGAACTATCGTCTGTATTTCGTGATTTTTACGTATCAAATCAAACAGAGACTTCGGTAAATTAAACAGTTAACTGTTTACCTGCGCAAATTAAGCAAAATCTGATGTATCAAAAGAGTACTGAAATACAATTCATTCTATCGGTAATTCGGCATTATCTTTTGCGTAATGGTAGATTAATGCAATAGGTTTTGTTGAGATGTTCGGCATTTTCTCTAGTTTATTCAGTTTAAATAGAGTTTGATATCGCTAATGGAAATATGTAGGTATATACATGTATATATATGATTCATTTCGAAAAAATAAATTGTGTTCTTCATTTGTTATAGTGCATGTTTCTTGTGTTTAATTGTTTACGAATTCTATTTACTAACCATATTTGAGTGTTAAGCTTCGAATTATAAGCAAGATACAGAGATTTGCTCACAATTCTATGTTTGTACACAGATCTTAAAAACAAAAGATTAAAAAAGTAAAACAATTGTCAATATTTATTAAGAAAATTTTCAAAGTCTGTTCTTCCAGAAACCAACTTTAACAACTTATTGTATTGTAAACTTAACCTTCTTTCGTCATTATTACTCCTACTGTACATGTGATCTTTGACTGTGTTTGTGTACATTTGTATAAACTCATTTTGAGCCTCAAATACCAGTGAACTTGTCTTGAGTGAATAACAGAATTTAAAATCTTAGGCCATTCTTTTTTTTTCCATTTTAAATGCTGAATAGGAAATACCAAGTTAAAAATCTTAAGCTGAATGTAATAAACTCATGTGAACAAAATATGACTCAAACCTAGGCAAACTGTGAGCTCTGTATCTTGCTTATAATTCTACGATTGACGCTGAAATTTTGGTTGAACGTTAGAAATTCTATATGAATTAGAGTATGTTAAATACTTGTACAAACAAAATAAAAGAATGATATTCTGTGTATACCTACTCTCTGGGGCCCCCTCTTTATACAATAAATAATGTGAAATCTACATCAATTTTGATAATTTTTCAGACACGAGTAAATAAAAACGACATATTTAAAACAGTTTCCATAGTTCTGACACATTTCTGTTGCGGGGATAAAGTAATTATCGCTATTCCTAAGAAAATATCACAGCGGAAAATTATCCTGGTTTGTACGCAAGGTAAATAACAATCATTTAATTACAATGGAGAAGACAAATTAAATTTATGAATGTTTTTAATTTGAGGAATTGAGCACATTGAGGTACAATTTTCTTCTTCACATCTATACATGTAGGATTTTAAAAATAAAATACAATAACAATTATATTTTTTTAAAAATACAATAACTAGTATGTATAGTTGATGAAAAAAATGTACCTATATGCTCTCATATATTTTGATCGCTTTACAAAGTGTGTGTGTGTGGGGGGGGGGGGTAGACCAAAAATATAGGGAATAGGAAGTTAACAACTTACCAGTATACCCCTACCAAATGTTTAGTTTTATATCTTGCGAAGGATTTTCTTATTCTGGTAAAAATAGTATTTCATGAAGGTACAATGTCAAAGATTACGTGTATGCAAAAATAAGTGTAAAATTCGAATACTTGACAATATTTATTTTTGTTATTCTACCGAGGGACCATATGGCACAATATCTTTTGAACGCCCATTGTTGCTCAGGTAAGCGATGTGGCCCCATGGGCCTCTTGTTTCAAGTCGCATGGGACACTTCCTAAAATAATGATTATTTTTCAACCCCTGCTTCGAAGGAGAGGGGGGTATACTGTTTTACTGTTGTGTTCCTGTCTGTCCATAACAAATTTCTGTCACGTTTTTTCTCAGGAACTAATCATTGCAGATGCCTGAAATTTTAGCACACTCTTTTTTTAGTTAATATGATGGGATCTTTTTTTGTACGAAACCAACTTCAACTTCCTGTTAAATGTTGACTTTGCTTATTTTGATAAGCACATCAGAGCAGGGGTATTACTAGTGAGCATTGACTTACATATATCTTGTTCAGGGACCATTATACTTATGTCCTGCTTGCTTTGGTTATATCGTAGGACTGGATGGGAGTACATCAGCACAGGAACGGGAAAAACTGATCAATCAGTTCAACTCACCCGAAAATACCAAATCATGGCTCTTCCTTCTCTCTACCAGGTAATACCAGTCACAGTTCAAGGTTTTATTAAACCAGGTATAATAAAGAACCAGGGACTAACAATTTTGATTTATTACATTTTCTTTTTACCTGATAAGTTGATAATATATTTTTTACCATGATTCTTGGGATATCTAGGAAAGAATATCTAATAAAATTTTAATCTCTCTCTAAAATAAAATTTGCACTTCTGATTTATTATATTTAAAGCATCATAATTATGCATTGTATATCTGCAGAATGTAAGAAATAAAAAAAAAAATAGGTGCACATGAAATCTGCTAAAAATTGAGCCACAATGAATATTAATAATATTACTACTATTTATAAAAGAAGTTTTATCCACACTTTGTTATTTATTCCAGCATGATAATGGAGGCAATTCAAATTCCTGGAATATAATGTATTTTCTCTCTGACAGAGCTGGGTCACTAGGGATCAACCTGGTAGGAGCCAACCGTGTTGTCGTCCTTGATGCCTCGTGGAATCCCTGCCACGACTGTCAGGCCATTTGTCGGGTTTTCCGGTTTGGACAGGTCAAGCCAAGTTACATCTACCGCTTGGTGACCGACAACAGCATGGAGAAGAAGATTTACGATCGCCAGGTGTCCAAGCAGGGAATGTCAAGTGAGTGGTTCAAATCATGGAGGCAGAGATGGGGGTTATTAAATCTAGGGTCCTTATATAGAAACCTTTTTCTCTTTACGAAATCAGTGTAAAAAATAGGCAGTGGGAGGGGACTAAGTCTTGTAACTTTGGTTAAGTTTAAACTCTTATATTTTGTAATTTTTAAAGTTGTATGGGACACTTCCATGTTGTGAAGGATTGTTTATCGAAATAAACAATAAAATAAAGTATGGTTATATAAGTAATTTCTTTCCCATTATTGTCACCTAACAGTGTAGCGCAGTGGGTCAGGGGGTTTACTATAAATCTAATTATGAATTAGAATCCCGCCGCGAGTTTTACAAACTTTACCTCGCCAAATATTTTTAAAAGCTATTTTTGGGTTAAATATTGTAAAATTTGAAAATTCTAAACTGAAAGTATTTCAGTTATAATGCACTTTTATCCACATCAATATTGACAGATGTCCCATAGCACCTTAAAAGAGGATGATACATTTATTTTTCCATTGGTAGATATTTTTATGACCTATTTACAGTAATTGTATTAATAAGCTGTTTTTAATATCTCTTTATCTAGATCGTGTCATTGACGAGATGCAGAAACAAAATCACCTGACGAAGAGACAGGTGGACAGTCTACTTCATTATGAGGTCAGTAGACACTATTTATAGCTAGTGCAGAGCATCAGGGTTTATTTATGTAATGGATTTAGGAAAAAAAAGTTGCTTTTACTTTAAGAAATGACAATACAGGGTTACATTAAAAAAATTAGAATTAAAGACATCAGGAAGGTTATTTATAGAATTAAAGAGGTCACTAACTAAAGGTTATTTATAAAATTAAAGAGGTCACTAAGGTTATATATAGAAATCAAGAGGTCACTAACTTAAGGTTATATATAGAATTCAAGAGGTCTGTTAGGTTATTTATAGAGTTAAATTGTCAGATTTATTTACAACATAAGGTTTATAGCTATTTCCAATTTAAATCAAAATAGTAAATATCAATATTATATGATTCTTGATTTATGGATGTACATGTATCTTATGATTGCTATGAATTGTTATGGATATAAAGCTTCCGTATGTTGCTCATCAGAGTTAAATTCTTTTTCTTAGGACAAAGAACCTGAGTATGCTGACTTTAGTCAGGAAGATTATGAAGACCCCATCATGAACAAACTTCTGCAAACTGAGGGACATTGGCTTACGACGGTAAGGATTATTTTCTATTCATGTTAACTGTGTCACCATCTTGTCAATGTTGATCTTTCTTGATCAAGATAAATTGGCATCAAATAAAGATACACATGTATTAATTTGTTTTTTTAATTACATGAATAAATTGTAGAAACCCTTTGAACATGAGTCCTTGCTGATAGATAAGAAAGAACTAAGATTGACAAAGAAGGAGAAAAGACTTGCTCAGCAGAGTTACGTGATGGAGAAACGGCTGAATGTCTCGTACTCAAGACCCTCATACGCAGCTTTCTACCCCAAGGGACAGGAAGGAAACGCTCGACAGATTAAGATTGTGTCTCCACCCTCACAGCCAATTTGGTACGTCTCAGCAGAGATCTCTATGATTCTAGTGATTATCCTATTTGTTATCTTTAACTTTCAAAATAGAAATCAATTTAAAATGTCACAAAATTCTGTTTTCTGTCTCAAACATCTCTGTTTATCGCTTTGTTTGTTGCAGGCCGTCCACTACCTACACCTCTCGCCCTGTGGCCAGTGTGAAGCCAATGATCACCACCCCAGTACCCATGCAGCCCAAGGGTGTTGGCAGGGGAGAGAACCGAAATCTGCCAATCATTAGCAAAAACAAACCCGGGGTGTCCGTTCATAAAGTTCTCACTACTACAGGTACATGTATTTAATGATTAATTTATTAAAATAACAATAATTTTAGATTATGGAAGTGTACAATTCAGACTGTTAATGGATACCTAGCCTTGCAAGCCTGCATGCATACTCTATGTATTATAGACCTACATACTGGCCCTGAGGACATTGGCAAAGGCCATAGAAAACTTTGATTGTGGGGATGGGGTGGTTTCAATGCTTATTTTTGGTAACCTGTAATTCAACAACATGAATTTGATAAATTTGAATTTTCCAGGGGTGGTGTAACCCCCACTTTATATCCAAGCATGTTCAGGACTCTGAATATCTGTTGGATTATTTTTTCAGATATCATGTTACCTGGTACAGCCACCAGTACACAGTCCACAGCAGGAACCAGCACAAACAAGATTCCCGCTGGACAGCAGATCTTCATCATCAAAACTCCCAAAGGAGTCTACATCCGAACAAACTCAGGCAAGATCTTTGCAGTGCGAGCCAAGTTTCCTCTGTCTGGGTCGACCACAGCTGTTGCTTCAAGCTCCTCTCCTGTTACCTCAGCAACCAACTCATCCACATCATCAGGTTAGTCATATAGCACTGTCATCACTCATCATTCAGGACAAGTAAGAAGTACAGTTTAAAGTCACAGGATATGTTTATCTGTAGTTTTTTCTCCTACCAATTCAAAATGGTATGAGATTTTGTGTTTTCAATAAAAATTTCATTTTTAGTTTCAACTCACAAACAAAGTCTTTAAAAATTAGTACTCAATAAATATTGATGAAACTACAGTACATTATTTTGTTTTCATTCGGGTTTTGGTAATATTTCAGCCCTGACGACTGCGGATTTACTTGCCTCCTCAGAAGAAGCCTCTGATTCTCAGGGCGAATCTCAGTCCAGTTCCTCCTCATCCAAGGACCAGGACGCCAGTGATATTCTTGCGTCTCTCTATGGGCAGGATGCTCCGATCAAGCCCGCAATATCGAGTTCCAACTCCAGCCAGGACAATCCAATCAAACCTGCGATATCTCGAACAGACTCTAGTGCTTCCCTGGCATCGCAGTTTGGAAAGTCGGACATGTTTGGTGACATCAGACAAACTGGAAATGCAAAAGTGGGCAGTGATTATGCGACGGATGAACAGATAGACAAAGTCAGTGACAATTTGGAAAGCATGGACTCCCAACCTGACCTCCCAGTCAGCAAAGAGGAGTTGTTCTACCGAAAAAGTACACCCAACAGAAATCCTTCAAAGACAGAGCTTGATACCTTTACAACATCACAAATGGACGATATTTCGAATTTGATTAATTACAGTTCTAATACATCAAACCAGATAAGTAGTGACTCAAATCCGATGGGTGGAAGTTCAAGTATGTTGAATCATATGGATAGTAATTCAAGTATGTCCAGCCAGTTGAATAACAATTCAAATATGTCACACCATATGAGTGGCAATTCAAATTTATCGCACGAGATGAGTGGCAATTCAAATATGTCGCATCAGTCAAGTGGAAATTCAAATATGTCGCAGCAGATGGGTGAAAATTCCAATATGTTACACCAGATGGAGAGTGGTCCTGATATGTCGAATCAAATGGATGGAAATATGAGGTCCCAGTTGGATTACGGTTCCAATATGTCCAACCAGATGGGTGGTAGTTCCAACCACATGAACAGTGGTTCAAATTACATGGGAGGAGGTTCAAATATGTCAAACCACATGGGAGTCTCTTCAATGCCATCTCATATGGGAAACAATTCTAACCTGCCGCCATATCCAATACCTGGAGGAATGGGTCCGTCTCATGTCCCATTCCTATTTCAGAACCAGCTGATGTACCCTCAGGGTGGGGGCTATCCCCCCATGTCTGGGATGGGCTCCATGCCCTACTCTAGTCCTATCACCAGTACACAAGATGCAGGGACATCTTCTGTTTCCTCCTCTCTAGCTCCAACAAGTAGTAACATGTCCATGCCCTCTATGTCAGGAATGCCCTCTATGCCAATGATGGGATTCCCTTTTGCACCTTACCCCTTCCCTATACCCCAACCCTACCTGATGCCAGGAATGGACCCCAACTACATGTCCCAACTGTCCATGCCTGGTCACCAAAGGTATAACATGCACCACGGCATGCATATGCCAGGCTCAGGACCCATGATGCCCCCTGAATACCCTGGCTCTAAGGACTACATGAATCAGAGCTCCTCAGATTGTCAATCCAATCAAAGCCTGGACATGCGGCATCAAGACAACTCCAACATGTGAACTGCAATAAGGAACTTGTCTAAATAGAACTCCATACTCATCTTTCAAAAACAGTTTGAGTGTCATGGAACCAAGGTCATGTGACAAAATGTTGTCATGGTTACTGTCACCATGGCAACAATAGACAACAAGTTGCTCCCCTTTGGGGAAGGGTGACTGACAGTTGCAATAGACCACAGTGATGTGTGTTGGTGTTGTGATGCATGCCATAGTATTAATACATGTACTTAGTCTCATTCCTACTCCATAGCAGTGTACTGTGTACTCTATAGCTGTGTACTTATGTACATCCAGGTACATCATTGTCTGAACCTGGTGATATCAATACTATAGACAAACATTTTGCAGTATACCTACATGTATATTGATTGTTTGGTTGTCTACAAGATGTCTTACCATCACTTAGTAGTTTGTTCCGTGTAGAATATGATTAATTCAAATCATCAATTGCATGTCTATGTATCAGCCATGTTACTTATATGTAAAAATTCATGTATTTTTAACTCTGTAATGTTTTGGTTTGTGATACGCGTGCGATACTTGATCTCTTCAATTAGATGAAAGACATGAAATGGTTAAAAGTATGCTTTAAAAGAAAACTACATGTATGTTTTTCTCAAAGAACCTCTTTCATTCTTCGTTGCATCTTTAAAAAATGTGCTCTGATTTTTCATAAATTTTTATTTCTATAAAATGCAATTTAAGGACGTTGTTTACTCAGGGTTTGAGTTCTCAAATTCGGATTGTTATAAAGTTCAATTTCATGAGTAAAATTTGTTCTAACCACTAAAAGTATTGATGAAATGAATTATTATTGACAGGCCATTCAATATTTTTACTATATTATGGAATTAGGCTCAAGCAAAGTTGGACTTTTAGCAAAACAGAGGAAATTCGGACTAAAATTTTCAGATTTTGTTTTTCACTGAAATATTTTTGGTAGTACAGTAATATTCAAAGTTAAGATTGTACTTGTTAATTAACATAATTTTGCATATTTTCTGTTGGTTTTATCTCACTTTTTCGTTAAGATATTCGAATGGCACACAATACAACAATATTGAAAAATGCCTAAAAACGATAAAAGACACCATATCTCAAAATTTTGATCATTGACCTCATATAACTTTTATGCCTGCAGAGTAACGTCAATATACCTAGTTTAATGCTATTAATGTTTTAGTATTATCATCATTCAGTTTTTTGTAAAATTAAATAAAAAGAGGGTAGGAATTTGAAAACTGATAGAGGAAATTCGGACTGGAATATTCAAAAAAATTGTGAATGAAAAGTTATTGCTTTGTGTCTGTTGAGTGTCACTGCCATTCATTAACTGCATTTCATTTTTAAAAGAGTTTAGCAATTTGTATTATTTTCACAATTAAGAAAATTTCAATCATAGTGTAAAATTTTTAGGGACTTTTCTTAAATTTCCAAAAAATATTCAATGACCATTATCTCAAAAAGTAGGTCATTGACCTACTTTTTTGAAAGTAAAAAATAGCACTCCCAAGATAGGTCTTTAACACACAATAGATGGTTTTTCATTATCATCAGTGGAATTTTTTTTCATTCTGAGTAAACGTATACCTTAAGTCTAAAACTGTTGAAATGAATGAAATAACAACCATGAGTTGGCAATATTTATTTGCATCAATCAAAGAGTACTTTTCGGTGCAGCTCAAGCTATAAGACGGCAAACATTTGTTTGTTACCTAAGGTAGTGAAGTTTTAAAAGACCTTTTATCCTGTGCTATGTTATTAATTTTAATAAGTATTTCATATATAAAATGAAATTTTACTTCATTATTTTTAGAAGTAAAAGGTATTTAAAGACAACACAGGAATAGCTAAATTACTGCCGTAAGTATTCTTGCGAGATATTAATTGAAGCCAAGGTTTTTGTGCTGTTAGCTTACAAGAATTGTTTTTTAAGGCGTCGAGCTAATGCTCGGCAGCCTTCTAGCGATCGTCTGGATTGGCAATCGTCCAAAAATTCATGCACTGCACCGCCTTTTTAATGCGCATACAAAATAAGTTCCTTGAAGTATTAAACATATTACAAGATTTGTATTCCTTTTGTTCAACTAAATTGTGTATAAAAAAACCAACTTTGCCTCCCTGGTTATTGACAACTCATTGCATTAGTATAAATTTGCTTAATCAAGAAATGGCGGATGAATACAATAAGGTGCAATGTAAACATTCACTAAAATATTATTTAAGTTTATCGCTTACATTTTGATTGGAGACTGTGCCCGATAGAAATAAAATTTGATATGTAAATGTATTTGTTATCGGGCATGGTATCCAAAATAATTGTAAGCGATAAACTTATCTAGAGATTTTGTTGCAATTAATAAACACGATAATGCAGTCGGTTTGGTCGAGCATTTTAGATAGCACGTGTTGTGGATTTGTTTGTAAACAACCATAGCATAGGTAATCTTGTTTCAAATGGGAATTGAAATAAATAAAAGTATGTTTTATTATTATAATTAGAGACACACTGTTAATGTATTCAAATTATGAGCCTGTGAAATGTGCAAAGACTTTTTAAAGCAGAAAGAAAATAATATTTTTTTTTTAACTTTGAAATTTCTTCGATTTTTGTAACCATGATGAGTTATTGTATTATAAACTCATCACTACCTATTTTATAACGAAATATACCGATTATTGTTTTTGAAACAGCACAAAACGTTATTGATTTCCTTTTTTATTCTAATATTATTTGATAAACGACTATATATATTAGTACAGAAATTCAAATTATTGGTATCATTCTATATAAAAGAAAATGTCAGCTCGACGCCTTTGTGGCCGTTCCGGCCTTTGATTTTTTTTGGGGGGGGGGGGGGTGAGATACTTGTAAAGATTTGCAAGGTATTAAATTTTTACAGAATTTTTTCTTTGTATGTTTGTTTGCATTACTTATAAGAACAAACTGAAATATGAAACATGAACTAAATGTATATTTTAACTACATGTTGATACTTTGAAATTAGATAAATTAGATTATCAAACCAACACTTTATATTTACAAACATTTTGATTATTAGACCATTTCATCATCATTATTTTTTTTTATCATTATTATCATTTATAAATTGCATTTTTAAAAGGCATGCATAGTTTAAGAGATCTCTCGTGCCGTTCAAAATGTAGCTGTAAAGATGCATGTAAACATGCTTTCACAGGTTTAAAGCAATGTTTATACACCCACTAACATGTTTCTCTGTAGAAGTATAATTGTCATTGTTAAGGTGAACTTATTTCAACATCTTTATAATGTCCCTCTGAGAGGTTTGTAGTATAAATTTTCATGTCATCTTTTTGATGTTTTTATTTAAATAATAAAATATGTAAAGGTACAGATTTTTATTGGTTTATACTTTTTTTCTTTTCTGCTCTGAGAGAGAGAGAGAGAGAGAAAGAGAGAGAGAGAGATAAAGAGAGAGAGAGTGCGATGTTACGTGCTGGCTTTACAATTTCTCTAACGAAGTAATGCAATATGCTTTTAATTTTGTACTTTAATGTATTATTGTAAGAAATAAGGGAGACAATTTTCCTCACAAGCAATTTTTTAAAATATAATGGGACTTTTATCGATATTAATGTAGATAGAACTGCATTATATTTAAAATGCCCTCAGCGGTTTAGAATTAATAAATTTTAGAATATTTCACCAAAAATGTGTATTCAATGAATGTTTAACCAAAAAGGTGTATTCAATGACATGTTAACTTAATAGAATTCCAGAATGAGACAATTATAACAGCACATATCCAGAAGACATTGAAAACGGCTGTGAACAATTCGTGTATAGGTATGCTAAGACATAGACTAGTCATGAACCTGTTTATGTAAAAAAAAATTGTATTGATTCCTTACCTTCATAGCCAGTATGAAATACTAAAGAATGAATTTATCATTAATATGTGATATATCTATCTGTTAATCAAATAGCTTTAAAAAGTTATTAAAAATACATTTATTAGATAATCATAATTTTGCGGACCAGAAAAATACTCAGAAAACCAGCTATTTCTTCATATATTGAAGATTACCATGGTAACTACAACCACTTTGAAGTCTGTGGTCTCCATGGAGTTCATGATCTCATGGAAGCTTAGATTTTGATTGAAAAAGAAAACATCCATGCATAGTCAAAACAAAGACTGGCTCAGTATTTTGAGAGGAATGTAAAATTGTAAACAGTTGACAGGTGTCGCACGACGACCAATACAAAAGGTCATCCGAGTGACTCAAATGACCTGGGTAGGCCCAAAATTACTTTTTCTCAATCGTAAAAATCAATCAGAAATGAATTTACATAAGAAATTGCATTCTCAATGTTTCATCTCTTCAAAAATATACCTCTATTTTGTTCAGATATCTTCGGCCAGATTGTGATCAAAGCTATCTTAGACTTGAGTTGCAATTAGTGCTTAAATAATTGAAATCACATAAAAAAAAAAGAGCTAATAAAAATGCCTCAATATAAAAAATTTCAAATCATTGTTTTAAATTGGACCCCAAGTCTAAGATTATACTTCATGTTTCTGTGACATGGAGTAAAAAATAACCACACACAAGTGCATTATTTATTTATGCATCATTTATGTCATTTTTTAAATTCATAATAATAAATACATCTTTCAGTATACTTCTAATTTTGTCTTGAATCTTAAAAATCACTAAGTTTATATTGTTTGGAAAGAACAATTTTATACAAATATATTTTATCTGAACTATTCAAATATTGTTTACAAGCATATTAAAGATGAATAGTTTTTTGATTGAAAAATTCTTCATGATATTAAAACTAACTCTCTATCTCAAATTGCAAATACCGGTGTTTAAGAAAAAAATCCTTTAATATGTTTGATTTATTTATAAACAAGTTCATCACTACTTTATATTCCTAAACCATATCTTGAACACACAGATAGAATCTACACAAGTCACCATACAGTTTATTTATTAATCATTTATTGTATTTAAAATATTCATCTAATAAAATGACAGGTCTCCATACATAGTATTACAATTTTTAAATAAGTTTATAAATCCTTTAAAATAAAAACATTTGCATTCATAAAGTCTGTGCACATTTAGATTAAAAGTAAAAACCATGAACAATCAATTTGTTGACACCAAATGCATTTAAAAACCACTACTTCACTATATTGGTATTGTGTACTTACATTTGTTTACATGTTTCACACATACCAGTAATCAATTCGTTGACAAACAATGCATTATATATACTCAATTAACAATGTAACACATATACACATACACTCCAATGTATAAATTAAATGAGCTGCAATGATATAAAACTCAACAGTGTGTTATATTATGCATGTACGTGATAATTTTTAAAAAAATTTAAATGAAATATATTTATACAAAGTTTTATTTACACAAGTGTATGTAATCTATAGACACATTAAAGTACTACAGTAGTAAAATATAAAGCACATGTTACATGTATTGTATTTTCTTCACTATACCTGTGTACCACTCAACCACAAAGAGGTTGTCTCTGGTGTCCACACATAAACCCCATGGATTCTGTAAATAACAGTTGTCAATGTAGCTGAGGAACTGTCCGTCCTGATCCAGGATGTGGATACGGTAGTTGTTATAGTCTACTGTCAGGATCCGACCCTGGCTGTCTGTTGTGATGCCGCGTGGATAGAATGCTCCCTTGGTAGTAGAGGGACGACCAGTGTAGGTAAACCGGAGTTTCCCGGCCTGATTGACCACCACTACTGCATGGGCTACATAGTCTGACACACAGATATCTAGGTTCCTGTTCTCACTGATGTATTTAGTGTACTCACCAGATGAAAAGAGAGGTTGTCCTTTGTCGTCGTACTGAATACTTTGTTTCTCTGTGGAGCCAGAGTAACACACTACTTTTGTTTGTTTATAATCATCACTGTTCATGACAACCAGGAGGTCACCAGAGGAGGTACTACATACACTGCGAGGTCTCCACCCCCGTAGTCTGATCACTGTCTGTATCTGTGTATTCTTCACTATGTTCACAGTTCTATCATTGTAATCAGTATAAACTAGATCCCCACTCCTTGTCACTGCTATGTCCCCTGGATTGTTCCCTGACTTGGTTTGGACCGACTTCACTAGTTCCCCACTGAGGTTGTACAGTCTCATGATGTTGTCCCAACCACCACACGTCCACATCTCCTCATCACTCAGACAGGACACACTGTATAATACATCACACTCGGTGTCTATCTGTGTGATGATCCGTGGTACATCAATGAGCGGTCTGTCCGAGGGAGAGGACTCAGCACCGGGAGATTCCATGGTGTAGCCATGTTCTTCTGTTTTGATAGATGACGCTGACAGAGAACCAAACTGTTGATAAAGCTGTTCTTTGATGATCTTCTGAGGGGTAAAACTTGGTAAGGACATTGTGAGTTTAGGAGGCAATCTTCTGAATTCATCATTCCTGGATTTGTAGGCAGAGACACGGCTGACATCATTGGAGTCCAGTAACGTCTTTAGTTCAGCAATGGTCTGTGTGATTTCAGAAATGATGTGTTTGATTTCATCTTCCTGTTTGTCTAAGACAGCCAGGTGTTTGGTGTCCATTTCCTCCACGTTAGATTTCATGTTTCTGATAATGGTGTTTATTTCTCTGTGCAAGCCTTCTCCATGTTTGTCAATTTCTGTTGTTAATTTCTGGGAGTTTTCATTCAGAGCAGATATCTGGTCTGTGATAATGGATGCAATCTCGTGGTATTTAAGATAAATGGATTTCTCTAGTTCATGTAAATTTTTTTGAATGAATTCTTTCTTGTTGTCCATGGTTTTAGTTATTTCAATAATTTGATGGCCATGGTGTTCTTCAGAGGAAAGACATGTTGCACAAATAGGAATGTCACATTGCTCACAGTAATGTTCACATATTTTTGAGGGATGTTTTTGACACTTTGGACTATATCCTCTCTTTTTAAATGGTACCACTTTGTGTTCTTTGGATTGATCAGAGATATGGTCCTTCTCACAGGCTTTACACAGATATTTGTTACAAATGGCACAGTACATAGGAGGGCCCGGGGTCTCACAGAGATGACACCGTAACACATCCTGAAGGTAATTGTTCTCAGGGTCCATGGTAGTGGCACTTTTGTCATATGTTCTGAAAAAAAGCCCAACAAACTTAGTATGTATATTAATGTAATGTCTTTTTTTATATGTGTTTTTTGTTGACTAAGTTTAACTATTACATGTAATTTCCTAAAAGTTAAAATTGTTTCAATTTTTCAAAACATTTACAATATGCCCATTGGGCCTAACGGTCACCCAAGTATATTGTAACCATCTGATAAATCATTAATGGTAATTCACCCATTTCATAATAATGCAGAATCAGCTGGTTGAAGAGGAGAAGTTGCTTAACAAACTAGCAGGTTTTATCTATATAAGGATTGGAAAAGTGGTTTTAACTGGTATCTATATCGGAAGCGTTTTCTGTTTATAATAACATGATTAATAAGGATGGGGGGTGCTCTGCTCTGATTTACATTGTTTTATCAACAATAAATTATGAACATAAGAATATAATGAACATTTGGCATTGTTTCATAAATTTTTATTCCTCCACAAGTATATTCATGAAAAAGTACTGAAGGTATGAATGTATAGAGAGAAGTTATCTTGATCTGAGCTTTGGTGGAAATAAAGGGTGGCGGATTCATGCATTATATATTGTATATGAACTTAATTCATGGTTCTGGGTGACTACGGTCTACCAAGCTAGGTTATTACTCATGCTATTTAATACTATCCCTTATTTGTTTATGATTTGCACACTATATATCTTTTCTAAGCAGTTTATTAAATTCAAACTGGCGTGTGACAAATTCTCGCCAAGAATCATTTCTTGCCAGTGCATTGGTACGTCATTTTTTTGTATATAATTTTCTGTGTAGATAAAATGTCGTAACAATGCATTGGCAAGAAATGGTCCTTGGCGAGAATTGGTCATCATAACATGCACACCAGTAGACTTTTTGGAACTTCTCATCGGCCTGTCCCTCTGTGTCCTCAAAATACGTTTTACCATGGGGCTATTAAACACCTCGTATTCAAATTTATCTAAATATATTATGCGATTTTTATGGAATCATTTTACAGCAAAAAGTGATTGACATAGTTTTATTCAATATTTTAAACAAAAACAATAGAGTTTAATCACTGACATAAATGCCAATGTTGAATATAGATCTAAAAACAAGTGTAGAGTCAATATAATATCAATAACAACAAAGCTGCCGAGTAAAAAATGGCGAAATTTCTCATGTTTATTGTCCTTGGTACCGTTGTCCTGTAGCTGCCTGTTTAAAATCACGTGACATCTTTAGATAATGCACAGAATGACAAATTATGTGTTTTTCGAAAGCCCACCCCGCGATATTATTTATATAAACCACCAGGCACGTAGCATCATCGGGGGGGGGGGGGGGGGGGGCAGCCCCCCCCCCCACTTTAAAAATACTAATAAAAATTGAATTATGATGGAGTTTGCCCTCCCCACCCCACTTTTTCGTTATGTAAAAACTTGGTATGGAAATAAGGAAATAAGGAGTAAAATTGAAGCTATAGATATACTACGCCCCCATCCCCCCCCCCCCCCCCCCCCCCCGGATTAGGTTTTTGAAGATTTTGGAAAATTCACAAATTCCCTTTGTTTTTTTTGTTTTTTTTGATTCTCAACATTTTTTGGATCTGTCTGGCCCCCCACATTCAAAAACGATGTTACGTGTCCCGTAAGCCACAAAAATAGCTGGGGGGCGGGGGGTTTGTCATTGTCAACTTCAACCAGCAGCAAAGCAAATGCGGTAAATGGAATATAATGGGAGAGAACAATTTAGCCAGCGTATCAACCTCTAATGATAAAACGCCTCTTAATGATACAAATATCATTAAGCGTTGCAATTGCAACCCCTAATGCTATAAATTCTTGCATTAACAGTTGACAATATTAACCACTAATGATAAATCACCGCCTAATGATGCAATTTTATTATAAAGCGTCGCGAATGCAAAGCAGACCTAAATCTTAATGAAAGAAGCAAAATGCTACAAGGTCAACCCCTAAAGATACAAACATTTTTATCGTTAAGCTTTGCAATAGCACTCTTAATGATAAAATTACAACCAAAATGTGAAACTCACGCCATTTAATAAAATATCTAGGAAAGAAAGATGAATGGCAGGAAATTTATACATACAGAAGGAAAACTTTATGATAACATATTATCCAATACAATGTTGTATCATACGGAACAGTACCATAATGTAACATTTTACATTAAATGATACATTAAATTATGATACAATATCATATTAGTATGAAGCAATATATATCATATGAAATAAAAATAAGATTTTGGGATACATATCATATGTATTATATAATGCTGCATCATATAATACATTACAATATCATATTTTATATTAGTATACTCCGAGCCGTCTATAAGATTGATCAACCCAATTTATGTCCGTAGTGAGTTAGTAACTTACCTAATAAGTGTTTCGTTTCCCCGAGGACTATCAAGCGACATATTCATTCACAAATAGCGACGATCTACGCAAAGCCATGTACAAGATGCTTAACATCTCGTCCAATTTAACTCATTTAAACTCTTCAAAATTTTCAATCTGACCTTTCAAATACTCTTTAAAAATCTTTGCTTCACCCATGTTTACTTACAATGTTTTGTTGCTATTCAATTTTAAATGTTTTCTCCCTTTCCTCAGCAGATAATTGAGCAAATTTCGACGCTGCCATTTTGTTCTGCTCCAGACAAAACAATGTGACGTCAATATTCTAAGGGCAACTACTCTAATTTTAAAGAAGTTCAAAGGGCAATAACTCCAAGTACTTTAAGAACTTACGCGGTTTATGTATCAAATAGTTTGAAATGTCGAAATGAGTAAGTGAAGGGTCGGCCAATGACGGCCATATTGCCTAATATTATTTTTCACCGAACAAATATAGAGATATATGAGGCAATCACGTGTTTAAACCAATGATAGTTTGACATTTCAGTCCAAGGGAAAACAACGTATCATGCATATAGTATAATAAAATTTCATATTACAATATCGTGTCACATGATTCAATGCAATATCATATCATATTCTACAATACTGTTTCATATGATATAATGCATCAGATGTGTTATTTTTCTCTTTTAGAGTCACTAGACCAAATTCAGTTAAAAAGGAACAGGGTGATGGAACTCATTTATTACTGAATTACTCAATAAATATTTATTATTTTCAAAGTTAAAGACACTAGAATGTCACTTGTAAAATATACTAATTTCATTGCCACTTTTTTACCTTGTTTTACTGAAATTATTATTTTTTTTGATAAAATAAGTTTCATCCTGTTTAAAAATGAATTTACCGACTTTAAAGTCATATTTGATGAAATTTCAATAAATAGCAATATACTTAATATCAGTTAAAACATTTGCTTTGATTTATGATGAGCCCAAAAAACTCATTAAAACATATATTTAAAAAATACCGTTTTAGACTCTCCAATTCATAAAAATGCAACATCAATTTTTTCTACCGCGAGGGTGTGCACTATAAACTTCACGACCTTTTTCTTTTTTACTATTCAATGGGTTATACTGTAATAAGCAGTGCACCAATCCTCTTTTTACAATTTTTTAAATGTTTCTCTGTTACGAGCATATAATATAAATCCAAATTCCTGCAGTCTCTCTAAAACAGTATTTTTGACAATGACTACATGTATTTAAGAGCCGTAAAGTACGGGGGAATCTAAGAAATCATGTTTGATGTCATAGATAACATATATCAAAGCATCATGAAATCAAATCATTTATGTAATTATAACAAAGTTAGCAAATCAAAGCAGCAAAACACTGATATTCACGTGATCAGTGTCCTGCATATCCTAAAATTAGAAATCATCATTATGGAAAGGAATATATAAACTGTTTAGATTTAATACCAATTTCAAAAGTGATACAACTGCAGACTTCATACAAAAGGAGATTAATAATTCAAATTTAATTGAACTTTGTTTCAAACATCCTTATTTGTAAATGAATAAAGCAAATATTAATTCTAAAAAAATCTCCTGGGTATGTGGTTGATGTTAAACACATTTTCTGTGCTGAAATAGAATGATATACATAATTCTTTTATTTTGCAGTGTATTTTCTGGTATGCGATGTGGTCCATGCGTATCTTGTTTTTATTTTCTTAATTATTGTCAGGGGTTCGATGCACTTTCAGAATGAATCTATGCATGAAAAAGATATAGTCTGCTAAATTTAATCTTCAAAATTTTAGTTTTTATGTATGGTTTTTTTTTTTGCCAACTGATAAAAAAATTTTTCCGACACAAAAATTCATTTTTCGAAGACATTTTACATCTAAGAAACCAAACCTTTTTCAACAGCTTTTACCATTTTTAAATACCACAAGATCACGAAAATAGAAGCCCAGGGGTCACATCGCTCACCTGAGCAAGACTTTACAAATACGTAAAATATTGATCCCCCGTTCTGGCCCAATTCTAGGCCTACCACTGGGTGGTCAAGATTTGAACATACTAGAATCAAAACATTAGATGTTTACACATAAGTTTCAAGCGGTTCTTGGTAAAAAGATTTTTAATGATTTTCACGATATACTACTATGTAACCCACACATTTGTGACCCCAACCTTCATGCAGGTCATGATATGACCTAATATTAATACAGAATGCATATAAAGTTTCATTATTTCCTATTTATCTCCCTTGAAATGTGTAATCTTTCTTTCGTACACACTTGAATTTCCTTGGCCCAAAGGTGATCTGTGCCAAGGTGGTTGAAATTGACCTAGTGATTCTGTAAGAGAAGACGTTAAATTCGAACAACGACGACAACAGCGACGATGACTACGACAAAAAGAAGACAAATTTTTATCAGAAAAACTTACCTGAGCTTTCGGCTCAGGTGATCTTAAATTGTATAACCTTAGATACGTGTTTCCTTTGTTTCTATATGTTATCTAAGCTTTTTGTATAATCTTTCACTATTTTTTATGGTCAAATTCCAGCAACGAAGTTTAGTAGACTATGAATGGAAAATAAAGTGCAAATATGTTATTTTTTATTGTCAATTACTAAGGGGTAAATGAGTACAAAACAATTTTCTTCTTTGTATTCTTTAATAATTTTGTTTTAGATACAATCGTGCAATGTGAAATAATGTATACAAAATACGCATTGTATGAAAGATCTTCCTGGAAGACTTTGCTTCTGAAGTTTTTCTAACAATATCTATTTACTGCATATAGAGAGCATATGTTGCAGCCAATAATGCAGGTGTAAAGAAAAATAATGCCCCCCGTAGAATAATGACCGCGGTTCACTTTTTGATGTAGAATAATGACCCCCTCCTGCTATAGAATAATTGGATTTTTTTGAAGAAAAAAAAACCCCAGGGGTTATTTCCCTTCATGTTAAACATAAAGAGAAATATATATATATACCTTTATTATTTAAAAACGGTTTTTGGTCAACAAAATTTATGCACATCTTGCTAAACTTTGTTATAAATTATTTTACAATTGCATCGGCAAATTTGCCAATCTAAATGTGTCTATTTAGGTCATTTGAACTTTTCATTTTTTTTTTAACTTTTCACAACGATATTGTGGTGAATGGTTGGCTGTTATCTCCCTTTAATTTAAAGTGTACATTAAACGAACTACAGAGCAGTGCAAGAGATCTGTAGGGCTATTATTTGCAGGTCTCAAATTCGGGCTTTACGGATACCACCAGGTGGTTTCGAGGGGTTTATATCTCCTTTGGTTTTGATCACAAGACGCATTTATATTTCTTATCCAGGCGATCATTACTGCCTCCAAAGTTGTCAATGCTTCTAGAAAATATTGATGAATTAATCATTTTGATATTAATTAAAGTATACTGATGATAAAGTATGATATATTTTCTGAATGAGTATTCTCAGTACTTTGATGATTATCCTTATTGGATGTTAGCTTCTACTCGCTTAATGTCTGCTGTTAGCGGCTGCTAATTTCAGCAGGGTTATAATGCCTAACAATGGAGTAAATTGTTCATATTTTTGGTTTCATCATTTATTCTGAATGATACAATTTCATATCAAATAGTTTTTAGTAGGGGAAAATCATCAATACATGTATAATTCATGAACAATATCGAGTCTACTCTTTCATCGCCGATAAACATAATTTTGTTTCATAGTGCCTTGTGTCTCAAAATAATTACACCCGCACTTTCTAAAGAAAGTTCGGGTATATTGTTGTTACCCTGTTCCGTCCGTCCGTCCGTCCGTCCGTCTGTCACGTTTTACTTTCTCAAACTGCTCTTACATCTTATAAACCAGCAAACTGAACTCTTGGAGTTTGATTTGGGGTATCATGTCGTTTTGTAAAAAGGTTTCAAAAATTCTCTGTTAGTCCTGGGGGTCAAATAATTGGTAAAAAATGACGTTTTTTTCACAAAAAACCTTCTTCCTCGAACTCCTCCTACATTTTCAACAGTAGTCAAATCATCTTTTGGAATATGTTGTAGGGTATCCTATAGATGCGCAATAAAGTTTCGGAATTTTCAATTTTGTCCTGGGGGTCATTTAATGGCTGAAAAATGACGTGTTTTTTTTTACAAAAAAACTGGTTTCAAAAACGTCATTTTTTTTTGGCAGTAGCCAAATGATCTTCTAGAATATGATTGGGGGTGTCATCTTGAGGCGGGATCAGGTTCCAGAATTTTTTTTTATTAAGGGGATCAGTGGGCAACAAAAATGACGTTTTTTGGCCAAAAAAATATGGTTCCCAGAACTCCTCTTACAACTTTTGGAGTAGATACGTCATCTCTTGGGATATAATTGGGGCTGTCCTATAGATGTGCAATAAGGTTTTTAAAATTTAAATTTCATCCAGGGAGTCAAATAGTAGCAGAAAATTGACGTTTATCACTAAAAAACAAAACATTGATCCAAGAGCTCCTCTTATGATTTAATGGATAGACAATCATATCTTGGGATATGATAGGGACTGTTATATAGATGTGCAGTAAGGTTTTAAAAATTTAAATTTCATCCAGGGAGTCAAAAAGTAGCAGAAAATTGACGTTTATCACTTCAAAAAAACATAGATCCTAGAACTCCTTTTATGATTTAATGGATAGACACATCATATCTTGGGATATGATAGGAACTGTTCCATAGATGTGCATTACGGTTTTGAAAAATTAAATTTAACCCTGAGGCCCATTACCTACCGGTACATGTACATACGTTTTGATGCCCTTTAAGGATCAAGAATATATATGGTTAAGGGGTGGGGATCTCAACCGTTTTCGAGATATTCGTGCACTTCCTGTTCAAGGGGGGTCATGACCACCCCCGGGGCCCATGACCTACATACCGTTTGATGCCCCTTGACACAAGGAACAAGAATATATATGGTTTAAGGGTGGGGATCTCAACTGTTTTGAAGATTATATTAAGGGACTTGCTGTTTGAGGGGGTCAGGACCACCCACAGGGCCCATGACCTACATAACATTTGATGCCCCTTGACATCAGAAACATGAATATATATGGTTTAGGGGTCATGATTATAACAGTTTCTGAGATATATAGTAATTTCAAATTTCTGGGGGGTGGGGATGACCCCAGGGGTCAGATCTAATAAACCCTATATATTGCCAGTAACAGCCAATATATGATTATGAAAACCCTTTATTATTATCTTTGTCAGTTTTCAAGTTACCATTTACAATAGAGTCTACGATTCTTCCTACAAGGTTCAATGTTAGACCCCACACCCTTTTGACACCCCCTCCCCCGAAAAGTGGTTGTCTAACCCAAAATGAGAAAAATCAAACCAGGGTGCACAACTAGATATGCAGGCCTATCATATCCTAGAGTTTTGTACAATTCTGTTCAGCCATCTCTGAGAAACAAGTTCAGAGTAGGAAAGAAGAAAAAGAAGATGAAGAATAATAATACATGTATTAAGAACCGTACAAAAACAATAAGTCTCTAAATTTCATTCGGGAGACTTAATAATAAAGATTAAATAGAGATAGGATCATCAAACATCAATAATTGAAAGATAATTGACACTTTCTGAATCTAAGGGGGTCAGGATGACCCCTTAGGGTCATGACTTACATGCCATAATGATTTGATGCGCCTGCATGACCTAAGGAGGAATAATATCTTTGGATTAAGGTGGGGATGGTTTTTATGATATTTAATAATTTCAGGAAGAGCACTTGGGATCATGACCTACATACCATCTTAAATGCCTTGAACAAAGAAACAATAATATAATATGTACATGATATATGATTCAATTTAAGAACCCAGATATAGATCAATCATCTGTTTTGTAATACTTCCTATGTATATATACATGTACATGTATTAGTTTGTGTTTTGTTCTATACTTTTCATGTTCATGACTGTAGTATGGCTTAGTCTTATTTTAAATTACATTAAAAAATTGTCAAATATATGACTTGGAACCCCCACTCCCAAACAAACTCAAATATAAACTGTTCTCCCCCCCCCCCCCCCCCCCCTTGTCGAATGATCTATTAAAATCAAAATAATATAATTTGGGTGTCTAAAAACTTACATAAACTGGTAAAAAATGTTATTCTTAAAAAAATTATATTACACCTTGCATAATTGGCAAATGATCTATTGAGATATGATCAGAGGTCATATTTCTACCTTGGGATCAATAAGTAGTTTTCATTGACAAGTTAAAATTAATAACAATAAACTATTCAAATCATAAATGTTTATACTCCACATTCACCCCCCCCCCCCCCAATCTAACCTGGTTAAAAAAATTCAGTCTTCTTAATAAATTCTTACATGTGTACAGTAGCAAATTTTAAATCATTTCTTGATTGCTCTCGTGATTAACATTTTGGAAATTGCTAAATTCAATTTTTAAGATTTATAAAAAAATGTTATATGCATCACTTCCATGTGTATTCGCCTATATGGGGCAATTGTAAATTCTCCTAAACAAAGCAGTGACATATGTCATTAAGCTCAATGGATCAAACACTACTGTATAACATATGAATAAGATAAAATACATTATTATGGGGGTTGGGGGGTTAAAGACAACACCTCTGGGGGTCATTAATGTACTTTACACCATTTGATGCATCATGCATGCATAATGACATTAGAAGATATTTTGTATTTTCCTGTTTCGTGGGGTCAGAACACTAGTCCCATAAGGTCATGACCTACATTGTATTTGATGCATTATAATACATTAGGAAAGAAATACTCCTTCCTTCCTATTATAACTCATATAAAAATAAAAAAAAGTGTCTACACCTACTTACATGTAATACACAAATTTAATAAGAAATTGTTTATACAGGGTCAATATGGGGTCAACTCAATAGTGCATGATCATGCAGTCTGACAAATGAAAAAAATAACTTTTGCAACTAAAATGACAGAAACTTTACAAATGCGATAGGATAGGTAACGATGATAAGCTTATTTAAATATTAAAAGATGATGATACAGTATGCTGTCAAAGGGAGATCACATTTAGAAAGTGAAAGTAGAACTTATATATGCATGCTGGCATCTCATTATATTGCGCTACTGCTACCGTATGTATTATGCTTACCTTAATTGGTCAACATCATAATGATAATCCAATTAAAACACAATAATGAATTCCTTTAGCTGATCTTAACTAATCATTTTCTGCATACGGAAAACACAGACATATATGTATGGGTGTTGCTAAAACGCGGAACGAAAAACGGGACGGAAAGCGGAACGGAATGGAAAATATCATCACGTTTATCGCTTAAAAAGGGTATAGACTGGCCAGAAACGATTTACTTTGTATCTTTTATTTATATCTAATGAATGATAATCAACAAGTTGTTATCTTATTAATATTCATATGAATGTCTATCGATTATAGCATTGTATTCATTCGGCTTTAGTTGAGTACGAAACGGAAAAATCAAATCTATACGAATTGTGAAACATTTACATGATTAAACGAGCAAATTAGCTATAACTTTTTACTTATTTTTCTTATAGGGTATTGCTGGCATATCAGCGTAACGTACGCAGTTAGTGAAAGCGTTTTATGCGTGTTTTGAGTATTTTTATATTTCAAATATGATGATGTACATGTATATACTTGCATCAAAATTGAATTGTCGGTGTTCTAGACGATCTTTTATCATACAGACGATACAGTATCATTGAGATGGAAGAAAAAAAACCGTAGGACTGACGACATTAAAAATTAAAATACAGTAAACATTAAAATATACCCGGTAATTTGTGAAACTAGTAATTTGTAAAACTAGTATCTTTAGCAATGCAATTTTGTTTACGTTTGCATTACTAAGCAGTTGTTTATTCCAGCAGCTATATACATATGACCCGAATAGAGAGCTCTAGTCGTTGCCTAATTTGATTTTCCGATTATATATTGGGACTATAGTCTGTCGATCCCAAAATATTCATGCAACACATTTGGACGATTTATAATGGAAAATGTTGACATCTTTTCTCCATTTGGAAGTCACTCAGAAGACCTTGCACAATTTTTCAACACTATAATCCGGGTCTGTTGAAATGCAAAACCCCGTAGACTTCTTTGTTTTTAGCCGTGTATTTATACCAGCTGATAAGCTAGAGAGGACGTTTTAAAGAAAGAATAATGAGAATGTGTAATGCTTCTAAAAGAGAATCGCTTGAACCCTGAGGTATATATAAATATACAGCAAAAAGTGAATCGAGGATATTTTGGGACAGAATATAGTGGTCAATGCATGTACTGTTAATTTTGAGGAAATAAATATTCTTGAATAAATAATCTAATATTGCTAATCTTTCAAAAAAATAAAATAAAAAGGTACATAAAGTATATCGTTTTAGCATGATTAACAAATCTATGAGGTAAATAACATTAGATAAGATTTTCCGTTTTCCCTTCCGTTCCGCTTTCCGTTACGTTTTCCGTTCCGCGTTTTAGCAACACCCATGTATGTATACACGTGAACCCATCTAATCGAAGAGCTGGGTAAAACTAGTACCCGCTAATGAGACATGCAGACCTGTGTTGTGTACGTAACTTCAGACAAAGATCATTCATTTGTAACATGCATGTATTTTTATGACTTATTCTTCAAATCCACTTGCACTATTTTATTAGGTAAATAACAGCTTTAAGGTGGTGCAGGACACCTGCATATTGTGATGTACATGTATACTTTCTATTAAGATAAACTATATTAAATATTGATTAAATATTTACCCCCCAAATAATGTTACCTAACATTGAAGCGCAATGGGTTTGAGCGTTTACATGTCTGTAATAGCATTGGGGTCCAAGGTGTATTTTTGGTAATTTTACAATTGATATAAATTAATTTTCATGGGGAGGGGGAGGGGGGGGGGTCTGGACCCCTCACTCCCACCCCTTTTCTAAATCTGTGCACACGATGATGTTCATGTAGGCACACAGAAGCAAATCTAAAACCGGTGTAACGAAGAATATTGACCCGGGTTGAAAATTGACCCGGAGGTCATTTTTCAACGTTGAATATTGACCCGGGGGGTCATTTTTCAACGTTGAAAATTGAGACCAAAATCGTGAAATTTATACCCGTGGTCATTTTTCAACGGTATGAGAAAGATTTTTCTAAACTCTGATGACCTCGACCCGTTGAAAATTGATCCTGTTGAGAATTGACCCAAACCTCAGAGTTTTGATCTGAACTGGAACTTACTCTACACGGTTTAAATGTACAATCATGCACATATTTGAAAGTTTCAGTTTTAAAATGTACATACTGTCCGATACATATGAGGACGTGGCTAATTTCTTTTAGGCTGATATGTCCAATTAATCATTTAGTTTTTAGATTGAAAATATGATATCCATTTATTATTACAATACTATGTATAAAAGCTAAAAAGATGACCGTTTGCTTCGGAATGGAGCAGGCGAGTAGGGCTATAGAATACTTTTTGACATAGATGACATGGTTTTCATTCCCTCATGTGACATAATTTAAAGTTTAAACTTGTCACAATCTCTGATAAATATATCTAACAAACATATTGCCCGTTATCGTCACTTTTAAGGCAATTCAACAGAGCTCTATTCGACAGGCACCTGACGTTGTATATTTTTCTAATAATTGAAAATATATAACCTCTATACTGCTTTATTGGGTAAAGGGTATATATATATTTATATCAAGACAAAAGGATATAATGTCACATACCTATGCTTAATTTGAAGAAGTCAGAATATTTCACTGACAAAATAATAAATGACTGGTTGTCATATTTTTATCCTTTTTCATATATACTGGGTTTTTTATACGTATATATACAGCATATACATATTTACACATGTTTTTAATTTTTTACGACTTAAAAATATTTTTTCATAAACTTGTCTGATTAACTTTATTGAAGCACCATCCAATTTTCTGCATATACAGTCATGGTTCTTCTTAAAAATGCAATTTATTTCTATTATTTTGAGTTTTCAATTCTATTATTTACCTGTAAATTAGAAACACAGGGAACTGACGTAATATATTTTCTCAAAATTAAAAACATATACCCTCAACAGCAAAAATGTTATCAATTTAAAAAAAAGTAGGTTTGCATCTAAATATACAGTCGGAGGATTGTTGATCTAATTATATTAATGGTATATACAGGAAAAGGTATGCGAAAAGTATACAACTGATAGATATGTTGTTTGGAGCAGCTTTATCAAGGAAAATCCCAATTGCTTAAACATGTACAAATTGAAGCAACCAGGACAGTGACAGGGATCAGAGTTAATTCTTCTAAAATAATTTCATATAGTGAGCTTAATTTGGAAACCTTGCAATCTCGAAGGGATAACCATAAAGTAATTATATTCTACAAGAATATAAATGGTTTAGCACCACAAATATGTTAGATTGAATTCAATCATATTTTCTTACTGAACATGCATATAATCATAGATCGAATTAGCTTTTTTACTATCTACCACTATATACTTATTACAATAGCTTTGCTCCGTCTACATGTAAATTATGGAATAATCTTCATGCAGAAAAGAAAATTTCATCAACTTTATCTTTAATTTCTTTTAAGTCAAAACTTAAAAAACAAAATATACCTAGAGCTTACAAACCTTTCAGTTAAGACAATAGGAAATATTATTTTACGTCAATTACGGAATAAAGCTAGTAAAACTTACTTATTTAAGGATTTTTTTCTGACGTTAGTCGATGTTTATACTCTGGGTCTGAATCTGAAGGAAATGTGATTTTTCCCCTGGATATCCAAGATACACTCAACAAAGAGACGAACTTTTTAAATAACTTATTGACATTAGTGTACCATTGTATATGACCTATATACTTTATGGTAGTTCTGATTTTTCATATAGATAAAATTGTAAAATTGTTTCCCATGTTTATACTTATATTAGATCTCCAAAGCGTTTTTGATTCTCTGATTCTAATGTTTGTATCACTGCAGGTATAAATGAAGGTGATATGTTTGTTAATATAGGTGTGAGTGAACATGTCTACCAATAATATGTCATACAATCATAATATGTCATACAATCATATATGATAAATATTCAGATAATTATTTAATATTCAAGTACCTCATGTCTTATATACACATAATATACACATTTAACACGTTTAAATTAAATTTATAATGTAGGCGGCTGTGATAGGAAGGTCAATCATCTACTCCAACGCTGCTGTATGATCTTCTACTACTTATTTCTATTCAAAAAATGCAATTTACCAGTTTATTGACGAAAACAATTACTGTTAGTAAATTTATGATAAATTTTGTGATCAAAGCAATGTAGATACTTTAAAGCAAAATTCTATTGTCATCCTGTACAAAAATTAGGTTGCTAACTTGCTAAAGATTCCATGAAGCAGAATTGTTAATGCATAGAAAAATTAGCGATTTGATGATATTTAGTTACATCAAAAGTTATTCTAACGGAACAAACAAAACACCAAAAAATCGGCTTTCAAGATATAGTTACTACAGCATTGTTCATGAAAGAGTACAATCATGTTACCATATCATCATTTTGTAATCTGTTATTGGCTGGATGGGTGTGAATACAAAATTCAGATAGTCACAGTTTTAACAAACTGAGTGGGTGCAAACACAAAAATCTCAATATGACATACTGTAATTTTTTTTATTTACACCCACTCAGAAAATTTACAATGACCAATATCAAAGTTTCAATTTACTGGGTGAACGTAAAACCAAAATTAAATAATATGACGTACTGTAATTTTTTTTAATTATTTATATTTGTACACTTCTCCAGCAAATTAAAAAAAGAGTTTTACTGAATTGAATATTTTAACGTGTAACCATGAAAACTAATATTATTGAAAAACAATATATAGATATCACACACAGCAATTATACGCGAAAAGTTTATTATGAATAAAATAGTTATTACATGTACATATTTAAAGGGATACTATATAAATTCTAAAAATAATATTTAAGTCTCATTTTAATCCCCCCCCCCCCCCCCGTTGAAACATGTGAACATGTAAATCTAAAGAATAAATATATAAAAACTGATAATTTTTAATTAAATAAACTCAAGTTATAATATTGATTCGTTAATTTGTGCTTCTTTGCTGTTGAATTTTGAACCGGTTTCATGATCAAAATTCCACGATGCGGGTCAATTTTCAACGGATTAGGGTCTTTATTCAACACCTTTGGTCTCAATATTCAACGTGGAATAATGACCCCCGGGTCAATTTTCAACCCGGGTCAAAATTCTTCGTTACACCGGCAACCGCCACGGGGAGGGGGCCTATATTAATGTTTAATTTTGTTTGTAATAATTATATAGACCATTATACTTTCTATGACATAAAATGTTAAGATTATTGATTAACTGAAAATTCACTGCAAACAGTTCTACCCCAAATTGCACATAAAGTGCTGCTCATGTCACGATGTGTATTATCATATGGGAAGGGATCTCATCCTTCAGTTATGAAAATTATAAATTTTAATTGTATTACCGGAGCTTGCATATAGCCTTCATTTTTAATTAAACTGGTACAAAACAGTGTTATTTAGGGGCAAACACATGGTGCGGGTATTACTGTCTAATGACTTCATCCAAGTCTAATGTGTTGTTGCTCGTAGTAATGATTATGAGATACATGTGAATGTAACTCGTTAAGATGGCAACCACACCAGTACCGCAATACAATACGTCAGTGACTTGTGATATACCCCCTTCTCTGCGGAACTTTCTGAAAACTGCAGTAAAGATAACAATATTGTAAATACTATTTTACATCTAATAAAAAAATTATACTGTAAAACTTTAATCTATAGAGGGGGTCATTATTCTACAGTGGTCACTTTTCTTCATGTAGAGTGTGCCCATTTTTATCAAAATGACACTTTTACAATATGAAAAATTTATCTATGCTTAAAGCGAATATGTGAGAGAGAGAGAGAGAGAGAGAGAGAGAGAGAATCAACTTGAAAAACCGGTATAATGAACCATTGTAAACAAATAACATGGCATGCGCCTTGTTTATAAGTAAAGAATTGTGAGCTCTGTAATTCGCTTATAACTGTACGACTGTCACTCAGATTTAAGTTTATCACTAGCAATCTTTTCTAAAGCATTGTAATCAATGAAAATCATAAAAATAATGTTTAAGGAGAATGTCAGTAGCCCGCATTTGCATGATACAAATGTTATTAGATAGATGCTTTATGATGACTGTCAACATCTGATGCTTTCTGGTTGCAATATAATTAAAAATGTATATACAAATGAATATCCAACTCAGACAACATTTTTAATTTTTAGATAATTATTTTAGCCATGAATTGTCTTTGTCGAATGCCAACTTACTTTGGCAGACTAATATATTTTAATCATTTATTACAAAGTAATTTTGTTGATATAATTTATTTCAAATTAAAGGGCTTGGGGACAATATTTTTCTTCTGAGTATGACACTCATTTCTACTGTAATTTTGGAAATCAAAGCAAATTTGTTATTCCGTATCATATATCGCTATTTCGTAACTTTTCCCAGGAATTTTAGTTTAAGAGGTTTAAAACATACATGTTGGGTTTTAATATATCACTGATGCTATCATTTAACGGGTATGAAATAATTACATCTCTAATCATTCTCCTAGAGATAAAAAGTGATATTTTGAAAACCAGGGTGCGTTAAATTAAAAAAAACCTGCTTTATCCTATCTCTGCGTGAACATGTTCTACCATTTAAATAATTTTTTTAAGGAATTATTGTGCAAATATTTTTCAATATCAATATTTCAATCAGACTAAAGCATTTTAATGACATTCATGTATCATTGTAATTGTTTTGAAAGAATGTTATGTTCAATAACTCTTTACTAAAGATTTCAGTTTAAGTCAACAGAGGACGCATATACACATGTATGTACAGTACCATCATAATGCATTATCACATGTATCCGGTGGGGAGGAGTTCTATAAATGTGATTATCATTGAGTTTCATAGGTGTTTTTACATTTACTTATATTTTATTATAACCGCTATAGACATTAAAGACATTCATTACAAGTCAGACGTCCATTGCAGATCAGTGTCCTACATTTAGATATATAATAATATCATTAAGAGTGCAATTGCAACGCTTAATGATAAAAATGTTTGTATCATTAGAGGTTGACCTTGTAGCTTTTTGCTTGTAGCTTTTTGCTTGTTTTGTTAAGCGTTAGGTCTGCTTTGCATTCGCGACGCTTAATGATAAAATTGTATCATTAGGCGGTGATTTATCACTAGTGGTCAACTGTTAATGTAAGAATTTATAGCATTAGGGGTTGCAATTGCAACGCTTAATGATATTTGTATTATTAAGCGGCGTTTTATCATTAGGATTGATACACAGCTTCTACACTGAACATGACTCCTACCGCTTGATTTAGTTCCTCTCAGATGTCTGATGAATTGTATTTGCAATTTTTTAAGCGATCAGTTAAAAATGTACAGATTTATTGACCAATTCTTTGAAGGGGATTATTGCACCTGCCGCGCCGATTGAAAAGAAAAACAAAAAAGATTCAATAGAGCACATATACATTTCATATTTCTTCCCCCTCCCAACTTCGCAGGTTATAAAGCGGTGATTTTTCAAATCAATTTACATGTATCACCACAAAAAAGTATAAACAATGAATTTTAAAGTAATTTTTTTCTTAAACAAAGAATGTATTTTTAATTGTAAAAAACGATGTTCTTACCCAGTTTATAATGTCTAAGTATCAGATTGCTAGCTCTTGATTTTGATTCAGTCGTTATTTTAATTTCAGTTCTTATGTGGAGTAAAGAATATCTTTTAGCATCAAATTATGAAAAAAATTATTATAATAAAATGAAAGATTAAAAGAATATATTCATCTTTGAAATCCTATTTTAACATTCTTTATACTAAATGTACATTTCAGTCAATTGTAAACATACAATTTAATATTTAACACTAGGTTATTTGACCGCTACTTTTGTTGAATTAGTCCTACAAGTCGAAAAGAAAATTATGAACTCGTCCTAAGAAACGCGTTGACAGGGATTTTTAGATATGGATCTATAGTATGTAATATGAGCTAGGGCTATTTGTTTTTCAAAAAAGGTGTTCTTTATACACACCAACAAAAATTAACGTAGAATGAGATGCCTTATTGACATTTATCTATCCTTGTTGAATTTTAAAGGCATTTGATTTAGAATTACTGCAGCTTTAAAAAAAGTGCATGCCTATACTTAAATATTGAGTCATGAGTCACATTATCTTCACAGTAGGTAAACACAAATATCCATTCCCTGAGCCAGAAAGTATTAACTCGTAAATAAAAGAAAGAATAAACTCTCGTCAGTATTTTTTACTTACTTATGTATGACTTGGACGTTATAACAGGAATAAATTTTACTACCAATTATATGTAAAGTTAAAAAAATCGACAATTTTTTTTCAAAGTGCGTTGATATCGTCAATGTTTACGCTCTTTGAAAAAAAAAATTTCAAAGTGCGTTAAGATGGTTCCATTTTTAACACACTTTGAAAATTTTATTCAAAATGCGTAATTTTTCAAAGTGCGTTGTAACAAACGTATCTGCACTGATAATTGGCGGACGTTACTATTCTTCCTTTTGATGGATTTCATATGGATAAATTAATGATCAATTTCAATTTCATCATCATAGTATTTTTAAGAGATAAGAGATAAAACATTTGCATGTAGCTTTTGCGTAATTTTTCGTATATGACTTGCAATTATGTTTTCATTTAAAATTGTGTTGCGATTTTGATTTACAACATTCACATTTTTATTGATATAACTATTACATTATTTTGGCAAGTAACTGTTTGATAAGCATTTTTGATACTGTTACATATAACAAAATATTCCTAAGTAAAGAGCTATTAATGGAAGACTTTAGATCCATCTGGGCCAATAATCCGGAGTACAAGTCCATTTTTCTTGATGTCAAAGAAAAGGTTATGTGATTTTAAAATCGTTTTGTTTAACAACTGTGATGAAACTCCCTGCCATTTTCAGGTATCTGTAAAAGAAAGTTTTAAGGACTGATTCCTTATCTCCCTATTTGGGCCGTTAAATGAATTTGTTTATGGTACCATATCGATAGGAACATTATTTTGAGCATTTTCTCTTCTATATTGCTTTTAAAAATATTTCTCCTTTTCAGATATTCAAGATCAAAAATGTTATGCTTTGGTCCCTTAAAATCCCTAATTGGTAACATATGAGAAGAATGTTATAATGTATTGGTTAATTACATTTAGAAAATGTTTACTTCTGTAATATGTGTAACAAAATATCCAATTGTTCATAATTATTGTTAAAAGACTTTCGATCCTCTTGGGTCCATTATTTGAAGGGCCAGCCCATTATGGTTGGTTTCAATATAAAGCTCTTATGTACATAAACTTTTTATGTTCTACGTGTTGAAACAAAATATTGATGACTAAGGCAATATTGAAGATCTAATCTTAAATGTCTAAAAGAGTTGACATTAACATTTTTGGGTCAAGGCGAACTTCCAGGAAAATGATTTCTAGTCTAATCTAAAACAAGGGTGTACATCTGCATATATCACTCTATCTTGCATAGAATTTGAAAGTCTCTAGCTCATAATTTTAGCGAACACTCGTGGACAAAATTATGATTGCAAATGCAAGAAAAAGAGAAATCACCGTTTTATAAAAATAGGGTCTTCCGTAGGAGACGGAATAACAATGAAACAATTAATAACAATGAAACTTTTGAACATTTATATTAGAAACATAACGATGCTGATTAATTACAGAGCAATTGTCAACATGCGTAATTCACACCATTCCCATTGACAACCGATTCAGTGTCCCCCCTTTTCACATAAGCTGTCAATTTTAGGGAATTGTCTGCCAAACTGGCAATATGCCGGGTATGTAAGATACATTTATATTTCACACATTTGTTAAAGATCAGCCGGAAAAAACGACCTGTGTCCGGTTTTTAGGATGTGTCGGTTTCTTATGGATTTTATAGAATAAAATAAACAAGGAGCTGGCCGAGACTTTTTAAATCGGCCGATATTGAGGGAGTGGTGGTTTTCATTGATGCCGGTAATGAGAACTACACTGTATGCATACATGAAATGAAGCAAGACTTGGTTGGATACATTGCTATCTTTGATTTAAAAACATCCACCCTTCCCCCTCCCTTATGAAACAAAAAAAAACTGAAAAATATGCTTCGATTTACATCTACTGAGTGTTTTCTCCTAAACACGTAGGAAACCGATTGCGATTCATAGCTCTATAGAGACTAACAGGGCTGAAATCTACACGATCCAGAATAAATCGTCGATTTTTTTTTTTATATCTATCATACTGATGAATATTAACAATAATTTCAGAGGTACTTCAACTAACTATTGTGATTAATTAAATAATTGTTTAAAAGAAGTATGTAAATGTAAAGAATTATATGCTCTCTTTGATGATTTATGCTGGCTATGAAGGTAGCGATCATTGAAGATTTTTTTTCTGCAAAGTTCGTTACCTTCATCACCATATGCATCACAAAAAAAGTATTCTATTGTTAAATACAATAGCATTGCCACATTGAAATTTTGAAATTCCATATAACTTTGTCACACAATACGAAATTTTCTTTTATTTGTTGGATTTTATCTTAAAATTTAAAATCAAAGGCATGACAAAAATCAAAAGAGAAAACAGGTAAATTCTTATAAAGTCCAAAAACGTCTTTTGATACGTGTCCCCGAAAACATATTAAGTCTTTTGTTTGAGGTCTGAAGCCTGAAGTCCACTATTTTGTGTCTGAGATTTCGATTATAGATCAGAGAATATAACAAACGTAATTATCTTGGGAGACTGAGTCACCTAAAGCCATTAGTGAAAACTTTCGGAATCTCAGAATGTTTGAACATGCATCTATACTATATGTAATATAACTTCCATTAAACAAATTTTATACAAAATATCAGCTATGAGAACAAACCTCCGAAGTCCTATATGGCGATATTTCACATGTCGATATTCATGGAATTGTATCTCTGGACTACCTGTTAGAAGTCGTAATATTTCTAACTTGTATTTCCTACCAACAGGAAAACGTCGAAAGACCAAATGAAGGAAGTCTGAATGTGACATTTATTGATTATAGACTTCTCCAATATTTGAAGATACCGTTTTCGAGAGGGAGATTATATAACTTTCCAAGTTATTTTGGTGATTTATTGCTCAATAAAGATTAAAGCCGACAACAAGTGAATGCATGTTTGTTTATTGATCTTCATTTAACATACGTGAAAACGGGGCGTCCTAATTATCCAATGGAGATTCAAGAAAATGTTATTAACCCTATTCATAAAAACGACTCCGTTCTTTGCAAATATGTACTCAATATTCATCTAATTACATAAAGTTGCAGTTAAGACATTGGCTATTCCTACAACGAAAATGAAATGCTCATTTTTTTAAAAAAATTATGTAGTCGTAATTTTTAAATGTCCATCAGTGCAGTAAGCGTTTGCAAGTCTTACTCTAAAGTAGATCTGACTGATATGGTTGATCGTTTTGAACATTGGTATTACCTGTATCATTATGTCACGCCCATATACAAACTGAGGTAGCAGACAGGCAGACAGGCACGTACGCAAAACGAAAGGACGAACGTATGCACCGACACAAACGGATGTTTTGAAGTGATAAAGGAATCTACCAAAAAAAAACCACTAACGTTATCTAGTTACTTAAGTTCGGTAGACATTTTTTTTTTAAAATGAGTCACATCTGATAGATTAGAATGCATACTTGAAATTAAGAGAGAGAAATGATCAGCGGTTATTATATATGCATATATATATATAGCAGCATTTTCCGTAAACTGTCAAATGAGCGCAGTGGTTCTTATAAAAAGTTTTTGTGATCAAAAGAGACCAATTAAAATCTTTCATTTCCATCTGAAATATAACTTTTGACCTACGCTTATCATGGAAAATTGTTTAATAATAATCAGTGAATGAGTGGCACAATAAATCCATAGTATAGGCTTATACGCGTTTCAATGAAGCTCATCGTTAAACTTTATATAATTGAAATTGCCATAGTATGTGAACTTCGCCGACTACCCACCCTCGAGATTTCGCGTACAGTCTCCATTCATATTTTTATATCACATTTTTAATACAAAGCATAAAAAGAGTAGATTTTGATCTCGTGAATTTTGTGCTTAACAGTAAAAATTAAACTCGCCCTCCGCTCTCGTATGCAAAGAGGTAAAAAGGTTGTTTGTTTTCATAGTACACGGGAAAAGTGCAATAATGTTCGAATGAAAATGGTAGGCTAAACACTTTACAAAACGCATGAAATATTGTTCAGTACAAGATTTCAGAGTAAGATTTATTATTATTCTCTACAAGCTTAACAAACAAATATGAAAAATATAAAGAACATGTATCGGTATATAAATTGATATGTTCCAGTCTTGCTTATTTTAACATTCTTTTATGTCATTTACATGAAATTACGACACAATTACTCGGATATCTCTCTTGCTTTCGTCAACTACTAGTGCATTTTTCTTAAAATATCTTTATTTTTGGCGGTTTTGTCAATATACCTTCAGTAGCTGTATATATAGATGGAAGATATCTACACGTGTTATTAACTACTAGTACATTTTGTTACAAATATCTTTTTTTTTTAAATTTGAGAGTTTTGTCCACATACTTCAAGCAGTAATATCATGATGATGACATAATAGAATGTTGAAATAAGCAAGACAGTTACACATCAATTTATATATATCGCTACTTGAGATTAATAATACTGTTACATATCTTCAATCTATATATACAGCTACTTGAGGTATATAAACTTAACTGTTAAAAATGGAGGTATTTGTAACGAAATACACTAGTAGCTGACGAGATTAATAGAGATATCTGAGTAGTTTTGTCGAAATATCATGTGAGAGACCTACATGTAACATAATGTTAAAATAAGCAAGACTGGTACATATCATCAATTTTTGTATACAGCTACTTGCGATTTGTTGACAAAATTCTCAGAAATAAGATAATTGATATAACAAAATGTACTAGTAGCTGACGAGATTTAAAGATATATCTACGTAATTGTGCCATGATATCATGTAGGTGACCTAGTAGAATGTTCGAATTAATTACACTGTAACATATCTTCAATCTATATATACAGCTACTTGAGATATACTAACAAAACCCTAAAAAATAAAGATATGTTTATTAAAATAGACTAGTAGCTGACCCGATTTAAAGAGATATCTGAGTAACTGTGTCGTAATATCATGTAGGTGACCTTACAGAATGTTCAAATTAACCACACTGGTAGATATCTTTAATCTACAAATACAGCTACCTGAGGTATATGAACTAAACTGAACTAAAAATGGAGGTATTTGAAACGAAATGCACAAGTACATGTGGCTGACGAAATAAATAGAGATATCTGAGTAGTTTTGTCGTAATATCATGTGGGTGACCTAAAAGAATGTTAATATAAGCAAGATTTGTACATATCATCACATTTTATATACATCTACATGAGATTAGTTGACAAAACTCTAAAACATAAAGATATTTGTAACAAAATGCACCATTACCTGACGACATAAAGAAAGATATCTAAGTAAATGTGTCGTAATATCATCTGGATGACCTAACAGAATGTTGAAATTAGCAACACATGTGCATATCTTTACTTTTTACATATGTCTACTTGGGAAATATTGATACCCCCCCCCCCCCCAACAAATATATAGACATTTGTAACAAAATGCACTAGTAGCTGATGATCAGGAAAGATTTCTGAGTAATTGTGTCTTTATATTATGTGATGACTTGATAGAATGTTGTTATTAGCAAGACTGGCTTATGTCATCAATTTCTATATAGAGCTAATTGAGATATATTGTCAAAACCGCCAAAAACATTTGTAACAAAATGCACTAGTAAATGACGACATAAAGAAATATATCTGTGTAATTCTATCGTAATATCGTAATGTGGATGACCTGATACAATGATGATATTTACAACCCTTGCAGATGTCTTCAATCGTTATTGACGGCTTGCGTTGCATGAAAAAATGTCTTTAAAATAGAAATAGTTGAAACGAAATGCACTGGTAGCTGACGAAATTAAAAGAGATATCTGAGTAACTTTGTTGTGATATCATGCGGATGACATGATAGATTGTTATAATTAATAACACTTGTTGATATTTTCAATCTAAAATTACAGCTTCTTGAGTTAAAATGGACAATATTGTCGTCTAAAAAAAAGACATTTTAAACGAGACGCACCAATAACCGAAGAGAGTATGAGAGGAATATGAGTAAATGATAAGTGAAATGTAGATAGTAAGAACACAGATAGAAATCCTAGGTAATGTTTTCTCACTTGGACAGTAACTAGTAACTTCATGTATTAGCCACGTTTCTTTCATCTCGTAGCCAGTTACTAGTAGTTCTTTTTTTTTTACTTCTCGTAGCCAGTTACTAGTAGCCAGTTACTAGTATCCAACTTTTATTTAATCTCGTAGCCAGTTACTAGTAACTAGCTTTTCTTACTTTTCGTAGCCAGTTACTAGTAGCCAGTTACTAGTATCTAACATTACCTATCTGAGGTGTTTATAGTTCGAGTTTTCTCCATTGAATTATTGATCAGAGACTGTCGCGCCACAAATTGCAAGATGTATCAAAAACATCAGGTAAGATAGTATACTTTTAAAAATGAACGAGAAAGATTTTGTAAATCAGTTTGTAAATTTATTTAAATTAAAGACAGTAAGTCTTGCAGCAAAAATTGTGAAGGGAAATTTGTCAATAGTTATTTATTTTAAAGACTGTAAAAACAATATACCATCGCCCTCTCTGTTCAGCTTTTATTAAGCCATTCATGTTGAGTACTATTACAAATAATTTTTGGTGTATCTTCTTTCAATGTGTTTATTTTAACTCTTACTTTAAAATACAAAGATTTGAAAATTAAACAATGTATCAACATGGTTTTGTCTACATTGAACACTACGATCATACAAACTGAAGATCAAGTAAAAACTTGTCATAAGCAGACTTTAATTTCCCTTTGCTTATCATTCTTGACTAAAAAAATGACCTGACAACAAAATACCAGAAAGGGAAATTATATCACGTCTGTTTGCCCATTAAATGCTGTAATTGTATTTGCTGCAGACGACGTGTGGTTCTAACTGGTTTCCCCCTCCAGAACAATCTGATGAACTACTGGTGCATGGTGGACTTTGGTTGCCCCAACTACCTTGGCACCAAGACAGAGTTCAGCAACATGTTCGAGCGTCCAGTCACCAACGGCCAGTGTCTGGATAGCACGCCTACTGACGTCAAGCTGATGAGATATCGGGCTTACGTAGTTTACAGCTTACTGGAGGGATGTGTACAGAGGTCAGAACTTATTGTAATAATTGTGAGAATATATATAAGAAATAAACAGCAGTGTTAAAAAGTTCAAAGGGGTATGTACTTAGTTGGTCTAGTGGTTAAATCCTGAGAGGACTGTTAAAAAAGTTTGCGGGTTGCTTGAGATGACCCCTATATACCTGCATATATATTAAGATTTTTTGTGACAAATTAATTATTCTTATTCAATTTGCCAAGTTTTAATTGAACAAATAGAGGACTTTGTACATACAATTCAAGATTCAAATGTTTTAGGTTACAGGATCTTGTTGACTGCAGATATATGTACAGTCATGTACAGTATGTTTACATTTAAATTAAGCTAAAAAAAATATTTATGAATAGTTTGCATAATTACTAGATTATTAAATGTAACAACACAATTACGGGGTAAAAATTCAGACTCACAAATCTAACGTGGGCAGGAAATCAGCCATGAATGGGTAATTTACTTCTTTTCTCTACCAAGTGTGGGTAATTAAACTCCTTTTTACTGTTTTTCAGTTTTAGCTCACCTGAGCGTAAAGCTCAAGCGAGCGTTTCTGATCATATTTTGTCCGTTGTCCGTCTGTGCATCTATAAGTCCATAAACATTTCAACATCTTCTCAAGAACTGCTGGGCCAATTGCATCCAAGCTTGGCACAAAACACCTTTAGACAAAGGAAATTCAAAGTTGTGAAAATTAAGGACCACGCTCTTTTTTAAAGGGAGATAATACGGAATTTTAGAAAATGTTTGAGAATTTTTAAAACATCTTCTTCTCAAGAACTACCAGGACAGGAAAATTGAAACTTGTGTGGAAGCACCCTTAGGTATTGTGGATTCAAAGTCATGACCCTCGGGGGTAGGGTGGGCCACAATGGGGGGTCGAATTTTTACATAGGAATGTATAGATTCAATCATTAAAAATCTTCTTCTCAGAAACTAATCAGCAGGAAAACTAAAACTTGTGTGGAGGCATCCTTAGGTAGTGAAGATTAAAAGTTGTAGAAATCATGACCCCCTGGGGTAGGGGGGCACAATTGGGGGTAGAAATTTTACATAGGAATATATACTGTAACTCTGTAATAAAATTCTGATCTTCTTTTAAGAAACTTATAAGTCTTTTTCTGAATTATTTTAGACTTTGGTCCCTGGACGATTCTTCGGCTCTACAATTGGTTCAGAGTTTGATGTAGGTTTATATCCCATTTTTAAACAATTGTTTAGGATCTTTTTGAGAACTGCATTACTCAGCATGGGATATGACCATAAAATCATCCTGTTAGAAAAGGGACAAATGATTATAAACAAGAATATCCGGGGGGTGGGGTGGACTTTATTTATACAGGATCAACATTAATTATTGTACATGTACATTGTCAAGAAAGTTTGTATAATGACTCCATTAAGCTGATTTTATCATACCTGTTCATCTGGTGAGTGATGTGGCCCATTGGCCACTTGTTTTAATATGGACTTTGTCTCTCTGACTATTCTTCATAAGAATAGGACACATTTTGGTAATTTAACCCCTTCAATATAGAATTCTATAATTGTTTTTTGCTAGGATTAAACACCTTGTTTATGTCCATTAATCTAAGAAAATTCGCATGAAGTGCTCTAACTTGGTATCTTTTGAATTTTTCCTTTATTCGGCAATCAGCTGTCTCATGCATAAATCTTGCCATCAATTTAAAACCCAAAGTGCCTCATAAACCTAACTACAGATTTGGTTCTTGTAACTCGATTGAATATTATGACACCATTTTGCTACTTTTTAGGTCAGTGACCTACTTAAAGAATACACCAGTGGACTCCTAGAGAGTGTAGGAAAGATGGTCATCTTATTCAAAGTCTTGGAGGAATCCCTGGCCATTGGCGAGAAAATCCTGGACTTTAGGTAGGTATACCAAATAACTGGGTTTTCTGCAGACAAGTTTGTAGTTTAAGAGGCAACTGCAATTGCCAAGCTTGTAAATTTGAAGTGTGTGCTTAAAAAGTCTTAGATCTAGGTGAAAAGTAGGAAAAGAGTTTACTGATAAATGCATACACATATATCAATATATCAATAAATGTTTTTTTTCTCAGTTTGTAAGTTTATCGTACTGTCATTGAAAATAAGAGAAGTACCTAGTCTGATAGTTGTTGGAATGGAAAAATGACAATAACAAACCGTGAAGCATCTCAAAAATCCATTAAACGAAGTACAATTTCAAAGCAGAGCAACACAGACTTCCAAACAGATAAAGGTATGTACCTAGGAGGAGTGAGCATCCTCTGTGTGCTTTTTGTCACAATTGGGCATGTCATAAATTTTCTTACAGCCAGGGCTTGTTTACCTTGGTTTCTATTCAGGGAGAAAGTCTCACGTCCAGACATGAATGAGAACTGGTGCAAAAATCAGAGCTACTTCAGTAAGTGCTATTTTACAAGTATTTCATTTTAGGTTTTTTTTCGTTACCCTGAGGATATTTCAGGGAATTCTATGAACTGTAGGGAATTTTGTCCATATCCCTTCATACACAAATTACGTTATCTGAACCAAGAATAAAGGTCTTTAATTTGGTGTATTTACCTTTAAAATATGGTGAGTGTGATTTGCCAGTGTGGTTGGAGGGACCCATGTATCAACCTCTAATGTTAAAACGTCGCCTAATGATACAAATATCAATAAACGTTGCAATTACAACCCCTAATGCTATAAATTCTTGCATTAATAGTTGACAACATCAACAGCTAATGATAAATCGCCGTTTAATAATACAATTTAATCATAAAGCGTTAATGATATAATACCATACCAAAATGTAGAACTCTGGCCATTTTTTTTAATATCTAGAAAAGAAAGACAAGGATTGATGCCAGGAAAATTAGACATACAGAGAGAAGAATGTATGGTTTCTTTCAATATTGGCCCTAGAATTCAAAAGTTATTTTAAATAATGAAAATACACATATACTATCTTGATTATGTGTGTAAATAAAGTACCAAGTTATACACTTTTATCAAAATTTGACATATTTTTAAGATTAAGTCAAAAGTGATGAAAACAGCACTTTTTCTCATATATTTTTTTAAGGAGAAAAAATGTGTCTGCAGCGATCGCCCACGATGAAATTAATGTTTTTACGTAATATCACTTAAGAAAGTTATAATTTCAGTTTCATCGTGGGAGACAACTGCGGACACATGTTTCTATTAAAATAACACTGAATAATTTATTATAATTTTCTGCTCAATTTTGTGAAAAGTACGGGAAAACTCACTGTCTATGACGTCACAATGACCCTTATAAAAGTTTAATTCGGGAACTCTGTATAGATTCTTAGTTTATGATTATTTATGTGCAAATAAATATTACATTTGAATTTCCTGTGAAATTTTGTGGGTTTTTTTTTATTATAATATCCAATTTTATTTGTCTGTGTAACTGTAAAATACAAAAAAGTATTTAACGATACTTTATTACATGTATATCTTAGCAATATTATACCAAATGAAACAATGCAATATCATATTCTACAATTTCCTGTTGTATGATTCAAAGACATATTAAATCATTTTATACAATGTTGTTTTATATGATACATGTATATTAGAGGTGTTATTTTTCTTCCTTAGAGCCTCTGGGTCAAATTCAAAAAGAAAAGGAACAGGATGGTGCAACTCATTAGTTTTTCAATAAATGTTTGTTATTTTTCAAAGTTAAAGACACTAGGATGTCCTCCGCAATATATACAAATTTTATTGGCACTTTTTGCCTTGATTTACTGAAATTGTGAATTATTTGACAAAATAAGTTTTTTGCTGTTTAAAAACTGAAAATACTGACTTTAAAGGCGTATTTTATAAAATATCAATAAACATATCAATATACTTTGAATCAGTTAGAATATTTGCTTTCAGTTTATATGATGAGCCCCAAAGACTCATAAAAAAGCTATGCTTCAAAATTAGCGTTTTAAACTCTTGAATTTAGGAAAATATGACATAAAAAACCGCAATATTTCTTTTTTAATTGTAAGGGTGTGCACTATAATATTCATAAATTTGTGACCAATTTCTTTACATTAATTGGGATTATGTGATAAGCAGTAAACCTTCCCCGTGTTTAAAATTTTTAAAATGTTTCTCTGTTACAAACAATTTTTTTTTCCAGATTTCTGCAGTCTCCCTAAAACAGTATTGAAGATCTCCTTAAGCTTTTTTAAAAGTATTATATGAATTTTATATAGCTTTCAGGACTTTATTTGGTACAATGTACAGAAGAAAATTGAGACATTATGACATTGAATGATTTAGAGCCGTAAAGTACGGGAAAAAGATCAGATCTATGAAATCATGTTTTTCGTCAGGAATAAAATACATAAAAACATCATAAAATCAAATCAATTATGACCTCATACATGTAACAAAGTTAGCACATCAAAGCAGCAAAGCAATGAAATTACGTGATCAGTGTCATGTATCTTAAAACTAATACAAAAAATAGACGAATAATCCAAATTCAATTAAATTTTGTTTAAAGTATCCTTATTTGTAAATAAATAAAAACACAAATTGATTTCAAAAAAATCCTCAGGGCAAGTATTCACAGTTTAAAATGTTCTGTGTTGAAATAGAATGAAATACATAGCTTTTTTAGTAAGCAGTTTTATAAAATTAAGTAAACGATGTGGTCTATGCATCTCTCGTTGTTATTTTTTAATCAATTTCAGAGGGTTTTATGCACTTTCAGAATGAATTTGTGCATTGTAAATATATAGTCTGCTATATTTTAATCTCCAAAATCAAATTTTTATGCGGGGTTTTGTATATCATTGGCCAACTAATGAACACATTTTTTCCTGCGCAAAATTTTTTTTTTTTAAATATTTTTTTTAAGAAACCAAAATCCTTTGAACAGATTTTAATAGTTTTTAAACACAAAATATCACGAAATAAGAGGTCCACGGGTCACATCGCTCACCTGCGCAACAAAAGCGAACACTTTACAAATATGTAAATTTTTGCCCGTTATGGCACAATCCTGTCCCTGTGTGGTCATGATTGGAATGACTTAGACTCAAAACTACATAAAGATGTTTCCAAATAAGTTTTAAATATTTTCGAGGATTTTCCCTGTATACATGTACTACCATGTAACACTTTGACCCCCTTCCCCCACATGTGTGGCCCAACTCTACCCCGGGAGTCATGACATGGCCTAATGGTTAATAAAAAAGGGTATAAATGTCCATTATATCCTGTTTATCTCCCTTGAAATGGAGTGTGGTCCTTCTCTCATACACACTTGAATGTCCTTGGCCCAAGAGTAGTGCTCTGTGCAACATTGGTTAAAATTGACAAAGTGATTCTGTAGGAGGAGACGATAATGCGAAAAGTTTACGACTAAGACAGAGAACGGACAATTATTTTTATTAGAAAAACTCACCAGAGCTTTCGGTTTAAGTGAGCTTAATATTGTATAACCTTAGATATTTGTTTCCTTTGTTTCTATTTGTTATTTATCTATTGGCTATCAGTATTTTGTATTAGGTCAAATTCCAGTCACTAAGTTTGGTAGACTATGAATGGGAAATAAATTGCAGATATGTTATGTTTCATTGTCAATTACTTAGGGGAAATGATTACAAAACAAATTTCATATATATATATATATATATATATATATATATATATATATATATATATATATATATATATATATATATATATATATATATATATATAAAGCACTAAAAATGGCTAACGACACGAACAATAGAAATTGTCAAATTTTCGGGACAACCAGTCCCTTCTTCAGGACCAAAAAATAAATTACATGAATACAAAACAAAGAAAACAAAATCTAAAGCTACTACTAAACTACTTAAGAAACTATAAAGAAAAGGAACAGCTACATTATAAACATATGTTCACATTCTTAAAGAAGGTGTTGCTACTGTCGCCGATCGCTCTAAAGTAATCATTCGACTGCCAACTTCACGCCTGATTAAGTTAATTAGCTAATTAAAATTGGCGTCCGATTTAACTAATGAAAATTTGAACCCTCGTTGTTAACTCGTACGGCACTTATGATATAGACTCGAATTTTAATTAAAAAGAGATAAAATTAAATGAAAATAAATAAATTAAATTAAGAAAAAATGATTTACAAATAAAAAATGAATGGAAGAGGCGCAGTTGACAGATTTCATGAAATTACTATGTGGGTGTCAGGTGATGTATGGCTATGAGACGTTCATTTTAGTGAAGTCCATTTGTTTGTTCATGCCATCAGGTCTGAATGATTTGAGTCTGTGCATCCAGAACTTTTCCTTGCTCTTCCTCTCCGCGTCTGTGTATATATATATATATATATATATATATATATATATATATATATATATATATATATATATATATATATATATAACATATAATTTTCTAATAACATAGCGTCCTGTATTACTGGCTGCAGCATATGCTCCAATATATATATATATATATATATATATATATATATATATATATATATATATATATATATTGGAGCATATGCTGCAGCCAGTAATACAGGACGCTATGTTATTAGAAAATTATATGTTTAAAGGTGGATATCAATAGCCAATATCAACAAGCTACACTTTTTACCAAGCTACAAATTTAACAAAATGTTTAAAGGTTAATTTTAAAGCCAGCACTACATGTCTAAATATTATTAGATAATGATAAATGGTATTTGTTGATAGTCATTAATGTCAAGCTAATATTGTCACGATTTTGCTTTAAAAAAAAATCCGAATTTAATGTTTAGTGTACTTTAGTAAGAAAATTTAAAAGTCAATAAAAAATTGAGTTTCATACGCCCTGTTGTAAGCGAGATGCAGAGCTCACAATTCCTTGTGTTAACAAAGTTTACGTTATGTAAGTTTAAAACGTTGAACTGAAAAAATACAGTTTTAGACTTGCATTGAATGTAATAATCGCCAGGAACTATTCATTTATGCTTAATACGAGTTATAAGAGAGAAAAGTAGCTTGGAAAATAACTTTTTCCATTATATTGAACCAATGGAAACTAAAACATGGCATGCGCCTTGTTAATATGACAAAGAACTTTGGGCTTTGCATTTTTATTGTATTATTCTACGACTGCCACTTAAATTTTAAGTTAGGCCAAAAAAGAAGCAACAGACTAAAGGTTTGAGGCTTTAGAACATAAATTTAATGACTAGTTACTAATAGACACAATGATGAATTTCATTAGAGAAAGTATACAGACTTTATCTAAAAACGTGTTTACAAATGCCGATGAGTCTAATTAGGCTCACGACGATTCAGTTCCTATGTGTCGGAAGGTCAGAGGTCAAGGGTCACCGAGCTAGCAGGTTGTGGCCAGGAAGAGTTCCGGTGAAAATCTTTAAAACATTCTATAAAATCCTAATATTTTGGATATTTATGAGCAGAAAAGTGTGTACAGGGTATATTGGATGCAGATGGACCTGAAAATCCCGATTGACATTTGTTAATGTGTACTTATTGTGAAAGTTTTGGAGACTCTGAGGTGGGAGCACTCGGTGAGTACAGCTCAGCGGAGCACTGTCGTCTATAGCCAGTGCTGTATATATTTGTATTGTTTCATACTCCTTATTTCATACGGTCTGTATATAGTGAATACACAGTCAACATGTCTAAAGATATTTCTGATTGTACCAAACTGGTCACAGAGACTCATGCTATTATCTACGGTGACACAAATAAAGGACTGAGCGCCAACGGTGACGGAAATAGTGACATCACACTAGCATCTATCCACACAGTTCTGATACAGCTAACACAAATGCAAACACAGATGAACGCTAAACTCACAAATATTTAAAACAAAAACGCCGGCCTGGAGTCTCGATTAGCTGAAATTGAAAAAAATATATCAACAAATTCGCTGAAATCAATAATGTGGTCAGTTCTTTGAAATCCCAAGTGGAAGTGCTTACTGAAGATGACCAATTTGTGAAAACCAATTCTAACGACCTAGAATCCAATATGAGATCGCTAGGAAATATTTTTGATTCGGTTAAAGCCACAGCGGATTCGAACACAGTTGCAATCGCAGAGAACCGAAAAAAACATCGACAAGTGCGCTCAGCTTCAGAAAACAACAGACCCTAACGTAAGGAAAGAGCTATTCGAAATGCGTGAAGTAAATTCAAACTTACAAGAAAGCATTATCGACCTGAAATCCCGATCAATGCGGGACAATCTTGTGTTTTCTGGAATTCATGAAGAACGGGGAGAGAACACAGAGGAGATTTTACAAGAATTCATCAAAAGGAAATTCCGCATTGACTACGACGTTAGCTTTGAATGGGTGCATCGCATGGGAAAGTGGTCGGAGCATAACCTATACCCCAGGAACATTGTGGCTCAGTTCACCTACTTCAAAGAGAGAGAGCTGATCCGGACGCGTGCCCCTCAGAAATTAAAGGGGTCCAATGTGTGGGTCAACGAACAATTCCCGCCAGAGATTGAGGAAAGGAGGAAGAAGCTGTACCCGATCATGAGATTAGCGAAGAGAGATGGAAAGCGTGTGCGACTGGTCAAAGACTTGTTATACGTAAACGGAGAGTTATATGACCCAGAAAAGGACGTATCCACCCAGCCAGACCGCATGCCTTACTCCCGAGTAGTAAACACTGGTAGCCGCCAACCGCAGAAAAGACCGCGCCACGGATCAACGCCTGACCGGGTCAGATAGGGACGCGTGGGAGACCAGACAACAAAGACTCTAAGTTTTCTATCCCTTAACTTCTGCAGACCCAGGAAAAAATTACAGTATCCTGATTTTGTTACTTTTGTTTGTAAATACGATATTTTATGCTTAACTGAAACGAAAACAGACAATGCTGATGTTATTAATATTCCAGGTTTAGTTGTATATATGAAAAATAAATTTGACATTGCAAAGGTAAAATCGGGAGGAATTATCTTAGCAATAAGAGAAAATTTGGTTAAATATATTGAAGTTTTAACATCTGAATGTGAATATGTATTTTGGTTTAAGTTATTAAGAAACTTATCTAACAGTTCCTCAGATATATTGTTTGGAATTACATATGTTCCTCCGGAAAACACTAGATACTCGTCCAGCGACTGTTTTACTGACATAGAACAAGAAATGTTGAATATGTTAAAAACTACTCAGAATATATGTTTGTTAGGCGATTTCAATGCAAGAACTGGCAAATTGAACGATTATGTATGTTTAGATAATGTTTTAGCAAACCACGATAACATGGACGAAGAAACACGGCAATCATTAGAACAGGTTAATATATTATTGGACTCAAATATTTCACTTGAAAGGTCAAGTTGTGATGATCACTGTAATAACTTTGGATACAAATTGATTGAACTGTGTAAGAATAACAATCTCTTCATTGTCAACGGCCGACTCGGAGAGAACCGGTTAACTTGTAAAGATAGAAGTACTGTAGATTATGTATTATGTAATGCGTCTTTGTTGCAGTCAGTTAATGGTTTTTTTATTCACGATTTTTGTAACTTATACTCCGATGTTCACAGTCCAATCACTTTTGAGCTTTTGGATCAATTACCAATAGAGAAACAATCAAGTAGCCAATCAGCCGAAAGAGTAGATTCAAACTTATTCATTTGGGAGTCTGGAAAAGCTACAGAATTTGCACATAATATCAATAGCGATAAATTAAACAAAACTGTCAGAAATATTGAATATTTACAAGGTAAACCCATTGTAGAACAGTACGATATAGACAAAATCACTAGTGAAGTATGTAATATTTTTATTGCTTCAGCAGGAAAGACATTATAAAATAAAACTCCCCCGAAGAAAAAACAAGACGATGCTAATAAACCAGGGTTCAATAAAACTTGTCGCATAGCCAGAAGAAAATACCACATTGCAAAACGTTTATATAATAAAGAAAAATCAAATGAAACTTTTAATAATGTAAATTAATGTATGGCAAAGAATACAAGAAAACATTGGATAAAAGCATCAAGGACTACAATAATAGTATTTCAAAAAAGCTTAAGGAACCCCAAAAAGGGAAACCTAAAGAATACTGAGATATTTTAAATAGTACCAATAAGAAAGACAAAACTAGTGTAAATATTGATTTAATGTATGAGTTTATGAAAAAACAAACGAAGGCACAGTTGAAGACCAAGAGATAGATATAAACATAAATTTAGATAATGATACACTTCATTATCAGTCTATAACTTGTGAAGAAATTAGGAATGCTGTAAAAAAAACTTAAAAAGCAATAAAGCGCCTGGCGGTGACCATGTTATCAACGAATATATTAAGACAACAATTGAAACCTTCTTACCCTTATATGTACACTTTTTAAATTTGGTTTTTGATAGTGGCCTAGTCCCAGACGATTGGCTATTAGGAATAATTAAGCCAATTTACAAAGGCAAGGGCGACAGGAGTCAACCTGAAAATTATAGACCTATTACATTACTCAGTTGTTTAGGGAAACTTTTTACTAGTATAATATGTGACCGTTTGAACACCTTTGCTAACGAATTACACTTAATCAATGAAGCGCAAACAGGTTTTAGAAAGGGTTATTGTACATCAGATAATATATTTGTTATTGATTTTCTTTGTAAATATGCACTAAACAATAAGAGGAAACTATTCTGTGCTTTCATTGATTTTAAACAAGCTTTTGATACAGTTTGGCGAGATGGACTATGGACGAAAGTTCTTAAAAGTGGGATAAATGGAAAATGTTTGAGATTTATTATTAACATGTACCAGGGTATTAAAGCAAAGGTAAAAATTGGTCAAGATTTATCAGATTTTTTTATGTGTAGCATAGGTGTAAGAAAAGGAGAAAATTTGTCACCATTTTTATTTTCTCTTTTTATTAACGATTTGGAAGATTATTTATTAAGAAACCATATAGAGGGTTTTACTTGTCCTTCTCTTCAAATGCAGGATGATTTATTTGCTATGTTGAAACTCTGTCTACTTTTTTATGCCGATGACACTGTCTTAATATCTGAATCTGCGCCTGATTTACAAAAGGCTTTAGATGTGTTTGCAAATTATTGTGATATATGGAAACTTAATGTCAATATAGCCAAAACAAAAATCCTCATTTTTTCAAAAGGAGCAATGTCAAAGCGTAAATTTTTGTATAAAGGAGTAACTATTGAAAACGTAAAATCATTTTGCTATTTGGGTATTGTTTTATCAAGAAGTGGAAAATTTAATAATGCTAAAAAGCATTTAGTAGAACAAGCGTCAAAGGCATTGTATGGTGTTTTACGTAATATACGTTATTTTAGCCTACCAATTAATTGTCAGTTAGACCTATTTGACAAGGTCATTAACCCAATTTTACTTTACTCGTACGAAGTGTGGGGTTACGAAAATTTAGATATTATTGAAAAGGTACATTTAAAATTTTTGAAATTTATTCTTAATCTTAAATCTAGTACTCCAAATTGTATGGTGTATGGAGAAACTGGAAGGTGTCCATTGTCACTCTTTGTTAAAATTAAAATGATAATGTACTGGGCAAAAGTTTTGACAGCCCACGATTGTAAACTCACTAATGTAATCTATTGTTATTTTTATTGATGTTACAAAAATGGATCTTTTATACATCCATGGATACAATGTATACATGATATACTCAACTCGTGTGGGTTGTCATATATATGGGAAAATCAAACAATATGTAGTTATAACTGGTTTAAGTCAATAGTTAAAGAAATATTACAAAATCAATTTGTACAAGATTGGAGAAGTATTGTAGATAACTCACAAAAATGTATTAATTATAGAATTTTTAAAACAAATCTCAATTTAGAAAAGTACTTGTTGATTTGACCTACAGATCTACGGATCACGTTTACAAAATTACGGACATGTAATCATCGATTCTCCATTGAAACAGGTAGATGGCATTATGTTGAAAAACATTTAAGAAAATGTACAATGTGTGATTCTAATAGTATTTGGGATGAATTTCATTATATTTTAGAATGTACATATTTTGTAAACGACAGAAAAATGTGTTTACCCAAGAGATATTGTGCCCAAATATTATAAAATTTAACGAGCTCATGAATACTTTTAATGTAGAAAAACTAAAAAACTTGTCAATATTTATTAAGAAAATTTTCAAAGTCTCTTCTTCCAGAAACCAACTTTAACAACCTATTGTATTGTGATTTTAACCTTTTTTGGGGTCATTATTACTTCTACTGTACATGTGATCCTTCACTGTATTCGTGTACATTTGTATATACTGATTTTGAACCTCAAATACCAGTGAACTGGTCTTGAGCGAATAAAGAATTGGAATACCGGTGGTGTAGCCACGCGGAGACCTGTACTAAGAAAACAAATAACGACGACTCCTAGAGAATGCCTCCCATTATTCAATTAGAGAGCGACGTCCGTATTGAAAGGACAGTTAGTGTGCCTATTTTGTACGATCAGATATCTCCTTCCCCAAGTACTAAGAAGTACGAGAATTATTGGGAGATGACGAAGTGTCTCTTTCTGATCATCTTGAAAGAAATATTCTGTTAGAGTCTGATCAGAATCAGATGAGAATAGACTCTAATAATAACCTTTTTCATAATTTGCTGAATAAGAGCACAGATTCTAATCAAACAAAAACTTCTCTGAATGACATTTTTTGAAATGTTTCTTCTACAGAAAGAGAAGGAAGAAAAAGTAGGACTTTGTTTAGACAAAGCATAAGAAGAAATCTGGATGAAGTCATGGAGATCATCTGAACCAGAGAAGTTAACAGCTTACAGAGATGAATACAGACAGTGTTTTCCTGTACACAAAGATTCTTAAGATTTTCTTCAAGTACCAAGCTTGGATGATATTTTAGAACCAATGCTTTGGAGAAAGCATGGAAGCAAGGCTAGTAAAGGTTGGGGTAAAAATCGAAATTTAGTTAAACAACCTTTGAAGAAACTTTAGCTTATCAAGGACAGATAGCTGCCGTATGGTATCATTGCCATTGCATATATGCAACAAACTCTTGGAACTTTGCTAAACTCTATTGTTAGTCAAGGCGTTTATACAGTATATTCAATCAAAGGTATTTTCTCCATGTCCACAAAAGCTATAGATCAGATTGGCAGAACTAGAGCTCTTCATCATTTGAGAAGAAGGAAAGCAGCAGCTCAAGACACTGGTTTGATCACTTTAAAAGACACTCATAGTAAAATTATAAAGTCTGCCACTGATAAATTATGGTGTTTTTGGAAAGATGTTAGAAGAAAAGCTCAAAGAACGAACAGAACAGAACAACACTATCAAAGATTTAATTCTGGAATGGAATAAATGAAAACAAAAGAGAAAATTTCAAGAAACTACCAATGAAAATTTCAGGAACTCTCAAATACCGAAAACATCTGTTGTCTATAATAGAGGACAGATAATTCAAAGATCAACTTTCAGTAGACGATCTTTTGATTACAAACAAAGGGATGACAATTCTAGAGCCACTTGAGTGGCCACATCTGTTTACAGACAGAATTCCTTTCGAGTTACAAAGAAGACCAATAAATGGCTGGAATCTAGAGCAGGTAATCATACTAGCAATGTTTCCCGAGATACCCGCTGGAGGTAATCTCAAATTTTTAAAGGAAAAATTGGTATCGAATTACTCAGGACAAATGTGCCTTGTCAGCAATCAAAGAAGGTTACAAACTTCTTCAGAAACCTATGTTTATAGGGGTGAAAAAAATCTTCATTGCAACTGCACAAATATATGTTTTGTCAAAAGCGGTAGAATAATTTTTAAGCAAAATTGCAATAGAAATTTTTTCACAACAAGAGAAGCTGTCAGTTTTTCACAGTACATTTTTCCTTGTACCAAAGAAATACGGAAAAATGAGACCCATAATTTTGAGACCTCTCAACCAGTATCTCATAAAACAACATTTCAAAATGGACACTTTGAACAACGTTTTGATTGTAATGAAACCAATGGAATGGACGATATCAATTGATCTAACAGATGCTTATTTACACATACCAATTTTTCTACAACACCAAAAATTTTTAAGGTTTTGTGTACAAAATCAGTGTTACTAATTGAAAACGCTAACATCGGCACCAAAAGTGTTCACCAAAATGGTATCAGTAGAGGCTGTTTATCTGAGAACACGCAATATTCGCCTTGAAGTGTATTTGGACGATTAGTTGGTAGTAAACCAATGCAAAGAAAATTTGATTGAAGATCGAGAGATATGCTTGAATCTTCTGGTTTCACTAGGTTTCATAAATAAATAAACAAAATCTTGTCTAGACCCCTGTCAATCAATTGTTTATCTGGGAGCTTTGTTTCTGTTCAAAACAAAAAAGTACTTCCATCTCAAGACAGATTGATAAATTTGTTACACACAACCAAAATGTTAATGAAGGGTCAGAAAACAGCCAGAGATGTTCTTCAATTGTTAGGAATAGTTTCCTCTTGCATAGATCTAATTACCAATGCTCATCTTTATATGAGCCCAGTAAAATTACACCTTTTAAGTTTTTGGAAACCAAGTTCATTAGATTTAGAGAAGAAGGTAATTCCTTATACACAACATCGCAAACTGCGCCTACAGGGGTGATAAAATACAGCAAAGATTTCCAGGGGCAAATCTCTGCAACTGACGAGTTGCATAAAGACATGTTTCTTCGAGATTATGTATATAGTGTATATATGAAGACTAGATGGTATTGGGAGAAATACCGGAATTTCTTTTAAGTTTTGAGGTAAGAAAAATGTTTTTTCCCTCCATTTAGTTAGATTGCTTTAGAATCTAATTTATCCTTATATATATAATGACTGGTAGGTATAACAAACGAAATAAAATTTGTATTCAAGTTTCAATTTTTAAATGAATTATACTTACCAGTCAACTTTCCCACCTCCCACCTAAAAGAAAATTGTTAAGTAATTTATTATGTAGTTGGGAACGTTTTGTAGCCCGGCTATATAAACTGATTTGGGCAAGCGTCTGAGAGGTGATCTCAGTTTTTAAAGCGCTTGAATCTTATTCTTCAAAACGCTTGCCTGCCAGTTACGATCGTTTATACGGGAAAGATATCCTTATGTATGTAATGACTGGTAATTATAACTCACTTATAAAATTGAAACTTGAAAACAAATTTTCCAATTTGTCCTTCCGATAAAATTGCGTCGTGGTTTAATAATATTCATTGCCGGCTCCCAAATTTTTAGAGTATATTAGAACACCCATCGATATCAATATAGATAGTACTTCATTACTTTTAAAATGCTTTAAGCGGTTAGAATTTTTAAATTTTAGAATATTTCACAAATAATGTATATACAATGAAACGTGAACTTAAAAAAAATCAAGAATGAGACAATTTACTGCACATGTTCTGATGTCCTGAAAACAATGAAAACAGTTATGAACAATTCGTGTAAATGTATGTGAAGAGATTGACTTGTCATGAACCTAGATTATGTAAATAGTTCTGTTTTGATTGTTACCTTCATAGCCAGTATAAAATACCAAAGAATGCATTTTATCTCTTAATCATTTAATCAATTATATTTAAAAAGATATTAAAAATACATAAATAATCATTATTGTCGACCTGAAGATTACACAGAAAAAATCGCTATTTCTCCATAGATTGAAGATTACTATGGTAACTACAATTAATTGAGAAACTGGAGTCTCCATTTGGTTCGCGATCTGAAGGAATCTTTAATTTTAATTGATAAAGAAATAATACATGCATACTCAACACAACGATTGGCTCTGTAGTTTTAGAGAGGTTAAGAATGTAAAATTGTAAACAATTGATGAATGTCACATGATTACTGACGACAACCAATAGCATTAGGTCATCTGAGTGACTCAAATGACCTATTGCATTCTTAATGTTCTGAAAATAAATATAAGAAGTGGTGTCTGAAAACACATTTACTTCAATACATTGAAATTAACTTCGTATCACAAATTGAAATTATCATTTTAAGGAAAACCTCCCTTTGGTTTTGACATTTTAACTAGTCCATAACTCCTTCATGATCTTAGACCATGTACATGTATAAAGTCAATACATACAGTTTATTTAAGAATTATTATTATATTAAAAATTGCCCATTAACTAAACGCTTCTCAATATCATGTAACAATTTTAAAAAACATGTAATGTGTAAATCCTTTAGAATAAACGCATTTTTTACCATGTCCATATGTACAGTGTTTGTTTCACATATAAGTATAAAACCATAGATATTCAATTAGTTTACATCAAATACATAGAAAAATTTACTTGATAATGAATATAATTGTGCATAATTATTGTTTGCATGTTACGTACACAATCAATTCCTTGATATGCATTACATGTACAGTGTATTTACTTAATTGACTGAATAATACACATAACTTACACCCAATTATACACATACAATTAGGTTTAAAGATGTGAAACTGAAAAATTTGAAAGTCAAAAGTCGTTATTCAAGCACATAGTTTGAAATTATTTTTTATAAGCAAATCTCTACTAGTCATGTTATTGTTTTCATATATGTGTTGTATTGGTAAAACGTTTAATCAAATGTTGCATTCTTTTGCTGAAAATATTATTTTAAACAAATTGATTCAGTTTATCTTGCTTGCAAAAAATAATTTTGTTAAAGAGATGGTAATTTCTTTACATTATTTGTAAACATATATAAGACGAGCTTTGTTTACATAAAGATGATTTCGTACCTCTTTATTTTGCTTGTAATTAACTTTAAACATTCATATTTTGGTCAATCATTCAAAATGCACATGTACACCATTTTATACATAAAAATAAAAACAATACAAAAATTGAACTCAAATTGTGTCTAGGTCTCTATAAGAATAGCATAGATAAAATAAGAAAATGCCGATTGAAATTAATTTCCGTTAAAAATCTTCAAAACAATAAATTTTAATTTCGCAGAATGTGCTTCAGGTAAAATTTTAAATATGGCTTATTCTTGCATTTTATTTAAATCTTGAGTAACAGATGCAAATGAAAAACACTTACAGTGGGCAGGTTGACTAATGTAAGAAGTGCCAGGGCCTTTTGAATGTTGATATCTGGATTGTTCTTACAAATATATTTATCAACTAGAGACGAGCTCGTTGCAAGCAACGATTAGGTTTTCCGTCGTAGCTGCGTCATACTTGTGACGTATTACAAAAAATTGATAGCTGACCATAGTACAATATTAGATGTGTAAACACTGAGAAACAAAGTATTATATATCTGTGACCGCGTAGATTTTACGGTGATAGAGAATTCGTCTGGATCTGCATCGGTCGTGTGCAGTACGAACCGGGTGAGGGAATGTTGGCGTAAAGTGTATAAGGTATAATGTTGTGGCGCGCTTTGGGCCGTAAGCTAAAACGAAGGGTAGGTTTGCCGTATTCCCGAAGGTCCACCAGTTTACAGTTCCAGAGAAATAAACAGGCAATTGGTGCAGGATTCCGTTTTTATTGGACGATACTCAACGATGGCAACATTATAACAATTTAACAGACAGACATGTTACAAACAAGTCGGATATGGCCAGTAGTAGCCTCCGGACTCAAGACTCTGGGAGAGTCGGACGTGGCCGGGGCTGGCCGCCGTATTCCAGACTGCGCATTGACAATTGTACATAACTATTTATAAGAATCTTAACAATGAGTATAAATTGACAGGTAATAATATAAGTAAGCTGAGTGAAAGGTTCACAGATATAAAATAATTAAATAAACTCAGTGAGTCTTTAATGTCCAAGAAATGAAAATCTGATAATTGCACAATGATGTTTTAAGAGATTAACAGTCCTTGAGACATGACACTCTGTCTCTTTGAAATCACATATAAAGTCTGAAAAGTGTCAATCACTAAATAAAAAAGTAACTTTGTAAGATATAAACTGTGAGAAAAAATTACGAATTTTACAAGTAAAAAAAAAAAAAAATTATAATTGAACAGTGCATTTTGCACGATGATACTACATGTTTATAAGCAAATATAGATCTTAACACGTTGTCTCTAGTTTGATTCGCCGCATTTTATTCACAGAGTGGGACTGTGGTTATGCCCGGTACGAAGGTAAAAAGACCATTGGCAAACGTTTTACACGCATTTTTATCGAATGCAAGCGCCAATAATTCTCTTAGTATATATGCGGAGATCCTGGAAATTTTACAAGGGGTTTTGAAGAATAATTTTGTATTTCGATGAGGGGGAACATGCGCGGATCAGAAAAATTTTCCGGGGTGGGGGTTGAAAAGTCAGACGGTTATTTGAGTTTGCCAAGGGATGTCCGAGGCATATTTGGTAAGTTTATAATGTACACGTAATTGAAAGAAATTTCGCTGGGGGGGGGGTCTGGAACCCTTCCCCTTCTAGATCCGCGCACGGAGAAGACCGATGCCGGTATTTTTACTCTTATTTTAACCATTTTTATTTAAATATTCATGTTCATAATTATCAGAAAACCAATATAACCTTTCAAAGCAGTTAAAACTTAAGATACGAACCATTTAGTCTCGGTGAGTATTGCGTCCGCGTACGAAAATAATGGCAATTTTCAAGAAATTCGGATGGACGATCTGTGTCCTAGGTCGTCCATCCGATTCTTTTTCTAACTAAAAGCTACAGACCTGCAGTTAGAGATTGTCAAACTCTTATTGATTATGTCAATTTGTTTGTCTCAAAGAATCATTTTTTAAATCAATAAAGTTTTACCTTAAAAAAAAGAAAGAAATCGGGCACAATTTTCAATGTTAGCATTTTACAATTTTATGGTCAAATAAAATATCAAGAAACAACTCTTCATTGCTTTATCCGAAATATTGCATGAAAAAAAATTTACATCGCATTTTTTAAATTACAAAAGGATATTCAAAATGAACTTGGATTAACCGCTAACAAACAGGCATAAAGAGAGACTGAGAACCAATTTCTTCTCTTTTTTTTTTACATCAAAAGAAATTAAAAAATAAATCAAAATATATTTTTTCTTTGTATGCGTTAATGAAAATGTAGATCAGCAAGGGGTTCTTTGTCGTGCAAGCACCTACTTACATATATAATGTAACAGATTGTTACACGGGTCTACAACGATGACATATCGAAAAGGCAATATTGTGGGTGAAGGATGAATGTGTAGTTTGTTTTTGAAGTTTATTTTTGATACATATAATTATATTTATCTGGATCGGTTATGTTTGTTAGTTTGTTTTGTTTATTAAAGAGGGGAATAAAGAAATGAGTAATTTCCAAGCACGTAGCATCGTTTTTGAAAGTGGGGGGGGGGGGGGAAACTCATCCAACAAATCTTGACAAGCAAAAAAAGAATTTTTCTTTAAAGAATTTTCCAAAATTTTCAAAATTTCACTCATAATACCATGATTTTCATACCATTTTTTTTACATGCTACAAAAAAGGGGGGGGGGGGGCAACTCCATGATAATTCAATTTTTTATGTAAATTTTAAACAAATAGTTGCTGAGAGAAAAAGTGGGGAGAGGACATCTTTATGTCATATAACATGTGAAACTGATTTCATTCCACCCACAAGCTTGAAATAATGAAATAATTTTAATGAAAACAATATAAATAGACGTCATAAATCCCATATCAAACGACATATTACCACTTGATTCTGCGCGTCTTTTTAATGAATTTATAAACAGCGGCAAATTCTAAAATGTATTTTTAAAGGTAATGTTAGCTGCAAGTCTGTAGACCTTGTATGAAAAATTTCGGATGGTAGTCAATTTTTCCGGGATACAGACCGAGCGGTACATATGCAGTTAAGGTAACTAAGAATGATTCCAATAAAATACTTTGTTGAGTAATACAAGCTTTTAAGAAAGCAATACTTATATTTGTTTTAAATATAACACCCAAATACTTCGTCTTACATTCGCTATTTGTAGAACAAGCAGAACCAGTATCAGTCTGACCGGCCTCACCATATACATTATTGGAATTTAATTGTCCTAGCATTGCATTGCTCTGCATGTACACAATTTCTTATAAAAATTAAACACTTAAAGTGTTCATCTATATGGCTACACATAACGTACACGCGTGATTCAAAATAACCAACACGGAAAACGGTAAAGAATTCAGTCATTGATTCTACATTTTATAGAACTTGTAAAAAAAAACACATTGCGGGTCTGAATGTTTGTTGATATGTCAATCTATCAATATACAGTTTGTTAATTATTTTCGATTGCTAAGACTACAGCGTATTTGATGAACATTGAACAACATTTTTTCCATGCCACTTTTTTCCATGGAAGATAGCGAATGTATACAAGTATAAAGCATTTATAAAATTTATTTTATTTAATTACCTCTTTAGAATTGTGTATGGAATAAATAATTTATACGTTGCTGCTGAAGGTTGTTTGGTATTTTCGTTTGTAGATGTTTTGCAAGTAAAAAACTTGAAACGCGGGGCAAGTCATAATTAATATCCCTGATAACCGTAACTTAAAACTAGCGGCTTTGGATTCAAATATTATCGTATACGAATATTAAGTTCACTTTTAAAAATCATCTCCACGATGATAATTATATTATATCCATCGCAAATCAGTATTTCTTTTTTTGCTTTAAAAGAATTGTTCTATCGGGAGCAATCCCGCGTTCGTTTAAATTGCCAGCGTACATTTGTCATGTCAGTAATACACATTGTGCTTTATAAGACGGCCGTGTATACGTATTGTAGAAAAGTTGAGTTTAATTACCATGCATTGGAACCATTATTAACACATCTCCCAGTACTGAAACAATTCAAAATGTCTCTGTTACAGTAACACAGTGGGGCGACGCGTTAAACGTGTACGTCCAGCTCTACAAGCACATGCATTATCGTCTAGGCGACGGCCTGAATACAGCTAGCGACTCTCCTATCGATCGGTTACCTGAGACTCGTAATGCATCTAAATATAGACAGGGGCACAGTTATGAAACAAACAACAAAAATAAGGTCAAAGAGGTTCATCTATATGAAATGAAAATGTACATATGAATAAAAACATTTGGGAATTTTATGTGGAATTATTTTTGCACACTACATGTATCAGTTAGTGCATTACAAGAAGCCCTTTCATAACCTCATAAACGTGCGCACCCCCACAAAAATGGACCGAACTGACAACAATTGTTTCTGCAAATACTGACTATAAATTACGAAAACATTAAATTGAATACTATAGAAGGATTCAAAATTAATTTCTTTACAACTTTGCTTCAATAATGCATTAGAAATTTTTATTCCTTTTTAAGTTATTGACAAGAAACTTTGGACGCCTCTAACTCCCTGATTATAAGGGCCAGCCCTTTTTTCGGCATACCGAATGAAAGGTCTGAGTAAGACCAAGAACTTTTAAAATACATGTTATAACAAATTTTTATCAGGTAGATAACTAACACGGAAAATGCGCGAATTTTTTTGATTTTTTTTCTTACCTTTGTTTCAACATCTATACCACCCCTTTTATTTGCATTTAAATAATATATAAAATATATCTCGCACAAATTCAATGTATTAGCTTCCAAACCAGCCCATCTTTGAGACTCTGCCAGTCATCGTTAAAGCTAAACCCCCTGGACAAAAGAAGTCGTTAAATTTTACAAAAAGGGGAATAACTCAAAACCGGATAGGGATTTTCCTCAACTAAAATAGGCAACGACAACATCACGCGGCATGTTATCAGTCCTGAAAATTTCAAAACAATCGGTGAACAAACGAGCGAGATATTAAGGATCAAAGTTGGCGTCTAGAAGAAAAAAAAAATAATAAGAAATTTGAAAAATTTTCAGAATAATAGTAAGGTTTTCCGCTCCCAGCGGAAAACCTTAATTAAACAAAATTGATTTTTTGAATTCAGTCAATTTTTACGAGAGATTACACTCACTTTTAATTTACTTATAGTTTTGTCTTTGGCATTGTTCTTGATATTTGGCAATCTTATAAGATAATTTACCACTGCTATAAGTGGCATGATTATTCCAGTGATGACCCAGAACAATTCAAAAGATCGCAAAGCAAAATTTAACCAAAACGGAAGTGATATTTGGTAAAGGATCAGATATCGTTTTACGGTTAAGATGACTAAAATATATTTTAAAACCACTCGAGAGATGGTGGAAATTACCTATCTCAACGGCAAGACAATGCTCTCCATAGCCATATCCTGTCAATTTCCATTTAAATCATCTGAGGAACTTTGCCGAATTTCGTAAAGCATTCAATAGAAACCTGCACCATGATATACCAAAAAAACTTTTTGTATCATTTATTCGTATTGCAAAAATGTTTGGGTGATCACGAACTTTGGTGTAACTATCTTCTTAATTCTACAAGAAATATATTGATGCAAACGTTTTTGTTTACATGAGTACATGTACATGAAATTTTCAGTTACTTTAAACTACAAAAGGAGTGCAATACAATGTACATAACACATATTACACGTATTGTATTTTCTTTACGTTACCTTTGTGGTGTTCAGCCACAAAAAGGTTGTCTCTGTTGTCAACACATAAACCCCATGGAGTCTTTAAACCAAACGTGTCAATGTAGCAGAGGAACTTCCCGTCTTGATTCAGGATGTGGATATGGTTGTAGTCTGCTATAAGGATATGACTCTGGCTGTCTGTTGTGATGCCGAGTGGACTAAATGATCCCTTGGTAGTAGAGGGAGGACCAGTGTAAGTAAACCGGAGTTTTCCGGCCTGATTGACCACTACTACCTCATGAGCTCCATTGTCTGAAACACATATATCTAGATTTCTGTTCAGACTGATATATTTAGAGCCAAATGGAGAATATAGATGTCGTCCTTTGTCATCGTACTGAATACTTTGTTTCTCTATAGAACCAGAGTAACGCACAACCTTTGCTTGTTTATAATAAGCACTGTCCATGACAACAAAAAGGTCACCAGCGGAGGTACTACAGACACCGATAGGTCTCCACCCTTTTAGTCTGATCACTGTCTGTATCTGTGTATTCTTCACTATGTTCACAGTTCTATCTTCTTTATCAGTATAAACTAGATCACCATTCCTTGTCACCACAATGTCCAGTGGCCAGTTCCCCGACTGGGTTTGGATTGACTTCATTATTTCTCCTTGGAGGTTATAGAGTCGAATGACGTTATCATTACCACACGTCCATATATCTTCATCACTCAGACACGACACAGTATGTAGTTTATATTCTCCATACTCAGTGTTTATATCCGAGATGATCCTTGGTACATCAATGAGCGGTCTGTCTGAGGAAGAGGTATCAGCACCGAGAGAATCCATTGTGTAACCATTTTCTTTTATTTTGAAAGATAACGCTGACAAAGAACCAAACTGTTGAAAAAGTTCCTTGTTGATTTTCTGACGTGTAAAACTTGGTAAGGAGACTGTGATTTTAGGAGGCAATCTTCTAAATTCAACATTTATTGATTTGTAGGCAGACACAAGGCTGACATCATTGGAGTCCAGTGATTTCTTTAGATCAGCAATGCTCTGTGTGATTTTAGAAATGGTTTGTGTGATTTTAATTTCCCATTTATTTAGAACATCCAAATATTTTGTGTCCATTTCATCAAGATCAGATTTCAGTTTCTGTATAACGGTGTCTATTTCTTTATGCCAGTCCTCTCCATGTTTGTCGATATATGTTATTAATATCTTTGCAGTTTTATTCAGATCAGCTTTCTGAACTTGGATTTTAGATACAATCTCTTGGTATTTGGGATAAATGTTTTTTTCTAGATCCTGTAAATCGTTTTGAATTATTTCTTTCTTGTTGTCCATGATTTTAGTTATTTCAATACATTTATGGTCATTGTGTTCTTCAGAAGAAAGACATGCTGCACAAATAGGAATGCCACATTGTTCACAGTAATGTTCACACATTTTTAAGGAATGTTTTTGACACTTTGGAGTAAAACCCCTCTTTTCAAATGGCACCACTTTGTGATCTTTGGATAGATCAGAGAGATGGTTCTCCTCACAGGCTTTACACAAATATTTGTTACAAATGTCACAGCACAGAGGTGGGGCCGGGGTCTCACAGAGATGACACCGTACCACATCCTGAAGGCTGTACTCAAGGTCCATGGTTAAATACTATTGTTCATATATTCTGAAAAAAAACATTACAATCATTAATATTAATATGATGCATGTATATGTATTGCCTTTTATTCTTTGCATAATTTTTACCCATACATGTAACTTACATAAAACGTAAAGTAAACCGTTTGAATTGTTTAATTTAAAATAAAACAACAACATTTTACCTACTGCTCATGTTGTGTATTAGATTAAAAAATATATGCTTAACAAAACTATTAGGCAAATAAGGATCAGGTTAAGCCTAGTTAAATACGGAATTTGAATATGAAATTAACTTGTTTATAGTTTGATGAGTTTAATAAACATAATAAAAGGAATTGATGTTTGTGCGCTTTTGCAATTAAAGTTAGGCCAGTCTATCTGGTCAGTTTTAAAAATAAAGTTCTTTCCCAATTATTAGAATGGACTTTGTGAAATAATTATATGACCTGTCCCTTTGACTGTGCTTGAACAAACGTTTTAACTCAGATGCTGTCGAAATGATTATTGCCCTTTTACATTTTACATAATTGTTGAAACACGACGATAAAAAAAGGATAAGAATAGCTTATCCGAGTGACTACGATGACCAAAAGGGGATTTTTTTTCCAGTAACATGCTTTTAAAATAATATCACAGCAAAAACCATAATCATTAAATCACTCACGTTAGTGCCATTATTCAATTAAGTATTGATCTTATTCACTAATTGGTGTAACAACAAAAATTACATTAAGTTTGACAAGAAATACCTGTTATGAGTGCAAACTTCCCAAGTTCAATATGGCGACACTTTACATTTTTTCCGTTATCTCTCTACCTTTGAACTTTCTGAGTAAATTCACGTAATGTGGTTAGATAATGTACAATCTATCTTAAAGAATGTAAGAAAGAAAAGAACAAAACAAGTCAAGAAATTGAAAAGGGCTAAGTCGGCAATACATATATAAATTAGGCAAGAGATAATTTTTTCTGTGACGCTTTTCCACATGCAAGTTTCCATGCAATATTTAACTGGCAACACTTGCCTGTGTCCGTCAGCGGGTATGCTTCATGGGTAGCGGGGCGAGAAGCCCAGCTTGTCAAATATAGTTGACCCAATTTAACTTGAAAGCTTATAGCCAGTGTCAATCAAAGTACTGAAGAACTGACGGGAGTTGATTTTGTCGATGTTTATTTATTTTAAAATCAATGATATGTTATTTTGCATGACAAGTATATGAATACGTAGTTTCTAATTTAAATTACGCATATTTGTATAATATGAATTTTTGAACTTTATCGACTAGAATGTCGAGAAACCTCCATATGAATCATGTTAAATAATATTTAAAGATAAAATTAATTCAATCAAAGTATGTATCAGTGGTAAATATATTTCTCGAAAATTGTATGGATCCAAGCAATATTGAACTCTAGTCTCGTTCAACCAAACGCTCAGCTGACACCGTAAATCTCCGACAAGGGTTTACGGAGACAGCCGAGCGTCGAGTTGAACGAGACTATATTGAACTCTGGCGTATGAATACATACGACTACAAAAAATATTTAAATTGTTCGTATCATTTAAAATCTGACTATTTTTAAGGTATTTGTAAATAAGTTTCCTTGAAAAACAATGCTTTAGCATACATTTCATCGAATTCATCAATTATTTTCAAGAACTAAGTCTTGTCAGGAACAATGATTTGTGCTGAGGTCCACACAGTTTCACTTTTGGTTTGTCCGAGTGACTGCGTAGGAGAGTTGATTAAAAATCAACTCCCAAAAATGTTCTCTCAACACGGTCAGGGTCACCAATCATATAACGCAATACCTGAAGCGCGAAGATGCGATGGCGAAAGTGCGAAGGCGAAGAAGCGATACAACTATCGCTCCTTTACCATCGCAACTTCGCACTCTCGCCTTCGCCTTTTTTATAGCATTCGGAAAGTCTCGGTCGATTGCATTGAATTTGATGCAGGCACCGCACTCGCCAAGGTTTTCCGATTAATCAATGATATTATTGGTATGCATGAGCTAGGCCATTGTGCTTACTATGAATGTTTATAAATATTTTAATGTGTATATTTGACATATATGTTTACCAGTGCTGGCTATTCCTAATCAGTATATACTCCACATAAAATGTAATGTCCGCCATAATGTACACATATGCACTTTTAGACTCCTGTCACTTACCAGCCGTCTGTTTACCGTGGAACAAACACAGTAACATTCTAATTTCATTATGCGACACCCCTTGCTCATGTATGGATCTAGAGGGGAAGACCCCACGGAAAATTCAATATTAATAACTTCACACATGCAGTAAAGGGGGAGAGAAGGTCCGGATCCCAACCCCCTGAAAATTTAATTTTATTAATTATGTATAATAAAATCTCCAAAATATGTCTCAGAACACCCCCCCCCCTCCCTGACAAATATAATTATCCATCGACACCCCCCCCCCCCCCCGAAAAAGTTACGGATCTGCGCAGGCTGTTGTAAATAAATTCTAAAAAGTTCATCGTCTGCCTCAAATGTCCTACAGCTAAAATTGTCTTCAAACGATAGAGAGCTCCACAATTATAAAATGGCTAAGGTGAAAGCGCGAAGATGCGAAGGCGAGAGTACGAAGTTGCGAAGGCGAAGAAGTGATACTACTATCGCTCCTTCGCCTTTGCAACTTCTCACTTTCGCATCTTCGCGCTTCGCCGTCACATCTTCGCACTTTCGCTCCTTCGCCGTCGCACCTTCGCACTTTCGCCGTCGCAACTTCGCACTTTCGCACCTCGACCTGAAGGCGAAAGTGCGAAGGTCGAAGTGGCCCCATCGGAACACCATAGGTACCCGCTTTTATTTGGCAAATAAAAGATAACTTCGTTGTGCGTAAAATGATATAAAATCGCAAAAACATTGTTCTTTACTATGATGGATGCTACAAATTATCAAAAAAGGTGTTTAATATGTCCCTTGCATTTTTCAACACTTGTTTTAAGATATTTATTTTTCTTTTGTTAAGTTTCTATATTTTTTAAAAAAAATCCTTAAAAAGCAATATGTTGAAAATAGTTCTGTTTCTAATTTTCATCTTGTTTAATAACTAAACACATGATGTAAATAAAAACTACAAGGCATATGATAACTACAATGGCTTTCAAAATCCACCCTTTCCCGTAGGTTTTGTGTATAAGTTTACGTAACTCATCCCTCACATGTGGCCGTGGAGGGCCATTGAGCGAAGATCGACTTGTGATTTGCGGTTATCTAATGCACAAGATTCCTTTGCTTTTACCTTATGTCTGATACTGACTCAAAATATTACTATTCTCTATAAATCTAAATAGCTTAAGTTTGATTTTGCATGAATGTTAGCTTAGTTTACATTTTACCTACTATGCTAACATGTGCTGTGTACAGTATGATGGAGTTTGTTTTGTATTTTGTTTCAAATTATGAATTTTGTGGTCTTTACAAAGTTAAACGAAATAAAATGATAAACCGTAGCTTGTGTAAATGTCATACAATGTACTACATGTTTATATCGCACTAAAATTATTTGGTCAAGCATAAGGCAACAATCAGTTAGCAGCATGAAGTTTTAATACCTGATAAACACATTTTGCTAACTTTTGTGTTGTGATGCCCCGAAAGCGCACAGAAAACAGTCAGAAATTTTCCGCAAATGTAATACAGGTTAAAAGTTGTCATGTTGTGAATTTTTTATTTACTGCCACCCGGTGAATTCAAAATTTACAGCATGACAGTATCTTGCATAGCAACACTGCATACTAAAACATAAGTCATTATGATAAATGAATCAATTTAATATAATATGATAAACTAGTTCATATTGCGTATCAGTCTTCTTCACATTGGCCGCTCGTTCATTCGCTCATCGACGCTTTCTGAATAGACGACATTTAAGCCACCGATACACCCATGCACGTTAATGTTTTAAATTGTACTGTAGGTTGATTTATCAAAACAAATTCTTAAAGATACTTATATTCCTACTATTCCAAACGATTTCGTTATAATCTAACTTAAACATTGAAACACATAATCTAATTTCTCTCTCTCTCTCTCTCTCTCTCTCTCTCTCTCTCTCTCTCTCTCTCTCTCTCTCTCTCTCTCTCTCTCTCTCTCTCTCTCGTGCGGTGCATATTATGTTACGGAGCCTATGCGACTATTGTAATTTTTAGTTTCACATAAGAGTGTGTGGACTCTGGAATTTATGTTTTAATTTTGTAAAGACTTTGGTCATTTCTCGCATTTCTTCTCAGAGATTAACCCAAACTGTACAGTGGTTTTTCCGATTTTTCTTTCATAGAAACTTTACGAAAGAGATTTGATTCAGTGCGATGGGCAGATATGAAAAAAAAAAAATAAGATATTGCAGAAAATCATGCCGTTTCTAAAACTAATAGATTCTCTCCAAAAGATTTTTTTCATTAGATATTAAAGGCGTACATCTTGGAGGAGAGTCTCCCACCCCTGAGTTAGAGAGTACTTGTCTCACCCCCCCCCCCCTTGCACATTCGTATATTCTTTTTATTTGGTTAAAAATAGCAATTTTGGTGTGCATGTGGGATATTTTCCCTCTTAGTCGCTTTTCTTCACAGTTGAAGACACAGTTTTTACAATTAAAATGTGATTCAAATTTTGTTGCTGAGAACTTCATGCTTAACACTACACATTTCAACAAAATATAGGCGATATTCATAGCATCATTATTCCAACTCACACATGTTCGGACGAATTAGGATTTGTTCGGACGAATAAGTTATTAAAGGTCATATGAAACGATTTTTAACACTATGATTTTCTTTCATGAATATAAAGCTTGGTATAAACAAATGTTAAAATACATGATGTAAGATTTTTTTGCCTTTGCATTACTGAGAAATAACCGTGAAAACTGAGCACCTGAAAAAATTCTTGCCCGCTTATCGTTCTTGATTTTGTGGATTTATGACGTCACAAAGACCCACCGATGTAAACAATGCATTAAAACTAGTGTAAATTTACAGTAGTTTATCGATTAAATTTTAGTAATTTTTGCATATATGAACGTGTCTTTCCTTTCAAATGAGATCATTTGATTTCGTAGTAGCCTACAGATGACTTAGTTTTAATTGGTCGTTAATGAGTAAATCTAATATCAGCTTCTCACAAAAGTAAAATCATGATGAAGATCCCGTACTGGAGTGGAAATTTAACGAAAGAAATGCTCCAACATTATATTGATTGAGCTACATTTATAGGGAATTAAAGCATTTACAATTGATTTGATTTATTTTGTCACATAAAAAAGTATATAAGGCAGGCCAATGAAAATGTTTGAGGCATTGTGTACATAGTTAGTATTTAAGAGCTGCTATAAAATGCCGTAAAATTATTCTTAAATTTTATTTCGAAATAATATAAATTTCTGACTTATTGATATATACATGTAGCAATATCTTTAGAAAATACTTTGTGTACACGTGTATTAACGTTTTATTAAATTAGATCGCGGAAATATATAACATTTAAGGATTTAGAAATGTATCGGTAAAATAAATCGGTTGTTTGATAAAAATAGTTGTGAACGAATGTGAAAATAATCAACAGATTTTATTAAGAACAAGCATCAATAATGAAAAAAAAAACAACCGAAAGAAAACATTGCAGAAGAAAGCGAGATAAAAGGGACCTGTGAGTAAACACCGCACATACACGTTTTAAAATCAAAACACGGCACATTCAAGTACACGTTTCAAAAACAAAACATGTGAAGAAATTTCTCTTAGACTAAAAATAATTAAATGGTAACATATTTGTGAATTTGAAAGTGAAACAAACAATATAATCGTGAAGCGAATGAGGCACAATGAGGCCTACAAGTTGTTTAGAAAAAAAATCTTAATGAATTGCATGAACGTGCAAATGGGAAAAAACGATCAGACTTATTTTTGAATTTGTCAATTTCATTAAAAATATCAAAATAAAACATATAAATATGCTTATATTAAAATTATATTATACTTGCATGTGGATCTATGAAGAAAATCATTTATTCTCCCTGCAGTCTCGAAACTGAATATCATTATGTACACGCTATTACATGTAAATAAAAACGCACACGATTTCATTTCTTGAGAGAAAAAATACTGACGTGGTTGATTATTGTATAATTATACAAGTTTTTATATAAAATAGTATTTTTTTTTTCTTTTAAAATGGTGCAAAATGACATGGATATTTGTATTCACAACATAGCTTTATAAGGCGATTGGGTCTTACTGACGTCATAAGCAAGGGAGGTAAGCCGCGTAAGTCAATGTTCCTTTTCCCGATTAAGTAATTTTTATCGACTGTGGCGCTCACATTTTGCATAAAATATCCAAAAAACAATGTCAGTCTTATTAAATAGGCACTTATGAACTCATTCCCATATATAACTCAATATGGTCAGGATGTCGTTTCATATGACCTTTAAGGTGGCATGGGACAGTGTTTTTTGTTGATACAATTCATCGTAGCCAGGGGATGCCTGTCCTTGGAACTCTGTAACTAGAATTTTCTCAGTTCCCATTCAGCACAAATACCAACTTCTGAAGAAAATTACTAGTCAAAAGCTTTAGAATTATCTACATACTAGTGTTTATTAGATTTTGACCCGTTCATATTTCTATTTTTTCATGCTTTTTCAGCTTTTTAGACCTCCCCTAGCTAATTCCTTGCAGAGGGTTGACCTTCCGTACCACGTGCATGTTGCATTATCACATGTCAAAAATTACAATGTCACATACACCTACTTTTCGTGCTATTTTACCTCCCGTCTGTAACTTGCAATTTCACTGTGTAAAGTCAACACAACAGTCATAGCCGCAGGTTTTGCATTTTACTTCTGATTGTCATGTACCTAACATATGGGGCCTACATATTGCATATCAATTTCAACAAGAGACATCCCTCTAACTAATGATAATCATTAAAAATTATTTCAAGAATTTTAGCAACACTCATAATCCTTCAAGTACAGCAACTCTCAATTTGTGATTTGTGAAAATTCATTTGGCTAGCAAAATATTAGAATTTGTTATGAATCATGAGAGAGAGAGAGAGAGAGAAAGAGAGAGAGAGAATGAATTAAGCAGGGTGTAGTAAGTAAAAGTTGCAATATATTTAAAAAATGTTCGAGATAAGGTAGCTTAAGTGGTACAACGATTGTGAACATTTAAGCGTGGTAATTTACAATAAGAGGGTTAAACGTCCACGAGTTTTGACAGATTTGGCAACAAAGAGTTAAAAAGATATTGTAGGAGATAAAAAAAATTTCATCTATGTTTGACATAAATACAAACTTTAATCATAAGAATATTTTAACATTTAGAT